>NC_065546.1:20599221-20837902 GCF_022605725.1 Anthonomus grandis grandis
AAGTATTTTATTATTATTATTTAAGTTTCTTTAAATTCTGTGAATAGTCTAAAAATAAAGTATGCTGAAAAATGTTCTAACAGAAGATCAGCGGCTGAAAGAGACAGAATCAGTGATTCCAATGCACTACGAGATAGGAAGACACTCCATTTTTAACGTTGATGACAAGGAAATTATTTTAGCCAGCGTAACAGAAAATCCCATACGAAAAGTAGTGTAGGAAGTCTAATTTGAAAAATCATCGGAATATTTAAAAATGATGAATCCTTTTTTTACTGAGAATTGAATTTTTAATATTTATAATGCCCATTATTATTCAAATGTTGCGAAAAATCCTCACGTTTTTAAAATACCCATTCATCAACACAGATTTTAAATTAATGTTTGGATAGGAGTAATTTGTAATATTTTATTAGGGACCGTTTCTCTGATCGCTGAAACCCTAATGAATAATTAAATCTTTTACAATTTTACAAATATATTACCACAACTGTTGGATAAAGGCGTTTAAATATCCGTCTAAATATTGGTTTATGCATGACGGTTATCTCGCACATTTTTGGTGTAAACGTAGCCTCCTAGAAACCCCGATTTCCATAAAGTCACACCAGCAAGAACCTATATGCCACCACAGGGTCATAAAAATGAATGAAGGATCTTCGGAATCCGACCTATGGCACCAGCTTACTAAACTAAAGGACGCAACAAAGGCCGCTGAATGGATAGCTCTGCATAAAATAGAGTCACTGACTATTGGAGTATTCCAAAAGATGGTTGAGGCTATATTTCATGATGGTGGCACACATGCCGTTATTTATACCAACAGGAACCAACCTACTTCGGAAAACCTCCTGAGCACTGACACACTTAAAGAGAAAAAGTCTTATGCCATCATTGTGGAACATAACGGAAGGGACATAGTCAAGAAGATCGAGGAAAAAGTGAAGGGGTCAGAAGAATCAAACATCATTAAGTCTGTCAGCAGGACAAAGAATGGAAATATTCTCCTGCTTACTGAAAAAGATCAAGAAAAGTTCACGAACCTCACGAAAATACCATAAAAGAGAGTGTAAAAGACTTGAGGATTAGAACCAGGTCTACTTAACAACGATAAAGTACCTCTTCACAATAGAGGAATGGATATCACCACAACACGAAACGACATCCTCGAATCGGTCGAACAAAAACTAGGTGCTCGTGGATAAAGACGAATACAAAATAGGTGATCTAAGGTCTAATGCAAATAATACACTAGCCGTCACGCTAATGCTTAACAAACCAAAAGCAGAAATAATCCTAAATCAGACCAATCTAAGGATAGGACTCTCGTGGTATAGAATTGAACGGAGAGTAAACCTTATAAATTGCAAGAGATGCGGTCTTTTGGCCATAAAAGCAACGACTGTGATGATCCAGACCGAAGTTCTCTATGTTACAGCTGCGGCAAGCCCGGGCACATCTCAAAAGACTGTAAAAACGAAAGCACATGCGTTCTTTTCAATCAAGTCGGCCATAAAGCTGGGTCCGGAATCTGTGGTACTTTCCGCAGAGCGCTAACATACCAGAAAAAGGAACTTAGGACCACCACACGCTAACAGCCGTTAAACAAAACAATATGCGTATTCTACAAATAAATACCAACAGAAGTGTACCTGTTCACGACACCGCAGATTTAGTGGCAGCAAGCCATAAATGCGACATAATCTGCATTAGCGAGCCCAACAAAAGGAAAAGTATGGAAACCAAAAGTACTACACGAACCCAAATAATAATGCACTAATAGTAAACTGCAATGGATTAAATACTGTTCTCCAGCAGTATGTTGGACAATGTTTTGTCGGCATTCTATCATTCGGCAGCAACTATCATTCTCTCGGTATATATAAGCCCGAATATAGAACTTAGTGGCTACGAAGACAACCTATTTGAGCTACAGACTCTACACTTTGAAATAAAGCAAGAAAATCCAAATATTCTAATAATAATAACTGGGACTAATGCGAAGCACGCAACATGGGGCGGTAGTGTTATGGACAGGCGAGGGACTACTCGAAGTGTGCTCTACAAACCAACTGAACATTCTAAATGACGGAACAAATCCAACTCTTGTGAGAGCATCGGGATGTTCATATATTGATCTTACAATTGTATGCGATAAAACAATTAAAAAAAGACCATCATGGAAAATACTGCCGGACCCAGACATCACTGAACATACATTTATATTTACAGATATTCCTTTTAATAACACGAATACAAAGCGAACTAAACGAAAGTACGGTGAAACTAACATAATAAAACTAAAACAATGCTTCAGAGCAAGCATCGCAAGAAGAGAGCCTCCTAAGACTGTCGGCAAACTAATTAGTATTATACGCAGAGCCTACCACCAGAGCTCTCCTCTAGTTAAATGTGACAATGACTATAATATGCCCTACTGGTGGAATATAAATATTCAAACAAAGATTACAGAGGTTGAAGTTAAGAGAAGACTATTTCAAAGAACTACAAATAATAAAGCTCTAAGAGAACAACGCACAAACATATTATATAAAAGGACAAAACTAGACCTAGCCTTGGAAATCAGGCGCACAAAAAATCAGTGCTGCAAGGATAAAGAAATGATAGACCAACTCAAAAAATCGTTCACACATAAAAAAAAGCAAACGAAATCCTACCAGAATCTGAGTTATCAGCAATAAATATATTGGACCTCGTAACGCCAGAAGAACTAACTAGAGCATGTAAAAAGTCAAAATTAAAAACGCACCGGGTTGCGATAACATACCTCCTATCGTTAACAAGGAAATTATCTTGGCCAATATAGACTACTTTTTGCAATTTTTCAATTCCCTATTTGGCAGTCAGACTTTCCCAAATGAATGGAAAAGGTCTAAATTAGTTCTTATACAAAAAGCTAAAAAACAACACGACGAAAAACCTAAATACCGGCCAATATGTCTCATAGATGTGATCGGAAAGGAACATCTGACAAACATGAAACACTTGTTAACGAAAAACTACTGCAGGAAATCCAGCAAAAAATAGATGGCTTTCATACCAACCAGTTCGCATTCGTAAAGGATAAATCGACCATGAAACGAGTACAGAAAATCAAAATGGAAAAACTAGGCAGGCACTGCGCGATGGTACTCGTTAATGTGCAAAATGCGTTTAATACCGTATCATGGAAAACAATATTAGAAAAAGCTAGAAAATTTCCATTTAAAGTCCCCATTTAACAAACCTAATCCGAAGCTACCTAAGCAATAGATCAGTCATTGTGGATAGAAGCAATAAAATATAAGAAAAGCCTGTACCAAGAAACGTGCATCTTATTTGTTACGCGGATAATTTAGTAGTTCTGGCCGGCTCCGAAACAGAAGCAAGAATGATAGAAGCAGTTAATCAGAGAAAACATCTTGTCGGACTTGCATTGTCTTATTTATATATAATATATATACATATGTCGGACTTGCATTGGCTTATTTATGTATATATATTATATATAAATAAGACAATGCAAGTCCGACAAGATGTTTTCACTGTACCATTGTCTACCACCTTCAAAAACACAGTTAATCAGACCCTAGAACTAATTCAAGACTGGATACACCAGCACAACCTAAAGGTTGAAGTAAGCAAGACCGAAGGTATTCTACTTAGCTATAAATGGAAAATTAGGCACATAATTTTTGAATTTGAAGAAAACCAAGTAATAACAAAAAGCACTATCACGTATCTCGGTTTCCACCTAGACCGAGGACTCACTATGTCGAAACAGATAACACATGTCTGCCTGAAGTCCCAACGTACTGCCAAAGCACTTTGTGCCCTAATGCCAAACGTCAGACGAAAAGAAGAGTCCTTGCTTTTGTCTGTGAGAGCATAATTTTATATGGAGCGCCAATATGGCACGCCTCAACAAAGATAAAAAACGTAAAAAACAAGCTGATAAGCACGCAGCGAACAATGGCACTACGAGGCTCCTCCGCATACAGTATTTTCAAATGGAGTTTTGGTTATAGGCGGTCTTATCCCACTACACCTACTTGCCGAAGAAAGAGCACGACTCTTCGAATCTGAAGATGTGATAACAGAATCGAAACGTCAACTAGAACGGGACATAACCTTATACAAATGGCAACAAGCAGAAATAACTGGACACGACTACTAATAAAGGATGTGCGAAGTGGTACAAAAGAAAGTGGGGCGAAGCTTCGTACCACCTAAACACAGGCTTTTACAGGACACGGTACTTTCGGAACCTATTTGCACAAAATCAAGAAAAGAAATGACGACTCCTGTGTCTACTGCCGAAGTGACACAGACTCCCCTGAATACACATTGTTTAGCTGCCAACGATGGGAATCTGAAAGAACCCAACTAAGAATAGAACTAGGGAAAAATATTACGGTTATATATATAAATATTATTACGGAATAATAGCAAACTATATCCAGTATATCATAAAAAAAATAAAAAGACGAAGAAGCGACAAGAGATATCCAAAATATATAATAAAATAGTGCGAAACGAAAATTACATGAAATAAACGAACAATTACGCAAGGAAGGTCAAATATCAGAAGAAAAAGAAAAAAAAACAAAAAAGGGCACACCAGTGGTCATTTGAAGAGCTGTTCTATGGACGGGACCAAATAACCGTAGCAGAAAAACAAAGGAAAGGGGGCTTATTCTGTCGGATTATACCGGAGTCGGACATAAATGGGTAAATGACATCTTTACAACTGGCCCCATTATTCATAGATACGAGTTCACCTAAACCTTAAAAAAAAAGATACAAAAATACCCCGATTTAAATTTCTGTGATTTTTACAGTTGGGGGTCTATAAAATCGCGCCAAGATTATGCCATTTTCATAAAAACTGGAGAACAGCTTTGGGAAGGAATGGGACAGGCTTACAATAAATTTCGAAATAAAGTGGAGATTTTTTAAAGAATTTACTGGTCCAAAAAAAGCATGATTATGTATTGAATCAGATGGCTGGCATGTAAAACACTTAAAGTAAATATTTTGTTTTGTTTTATTTTATTATTGTTGAGGTTTTTATATAGTATTTTTTTAAAATTATTTAATGGTTTTCTATTTAGCTTAAAGTTTATAATAAATAAAATTATTTAAAAACTAGAATTACGTGGCCCGAAATGTTTAATTTATTAGGAATTTACACTTAACAATCACTTGTCGTTTGCTTTTTCTCTTAGTTATCGTATAAAAGGCTGAAAAATTGCATTGACTTGTGAAGAAGATTAAGTTCATTCATTTTAAATTAAAATGAATACGAAAAATTCGATCAACAACTAATATTGAGTAAATATTATCAATTTGACGATTTCAAAAATGGTTTTTATTAATTTATGCAAAAAAATGCTCGAAATAAAAAAAAACTGAAAAATACAAATTTGCTCAAAACTAAATAGGGATTTAAAAAATAAAATTTATTTTACATTCATACAAATAAAATTTTTTTCTGATATTTTGTTGGAGAATCACCCTGTAAAGTTTGTCGGTAGAGTTCCTGGACATCCGATATATACAGTGCTTTTATTTCAAAACGAATCACCCTTAATAACTTCTTCATATGTATCACAATAGGATAACCATTTAACATTTTACAGTTTACCAAAGTAAGTTTGACGTCGATAAAATATTCATTAACTAGACATTTTAGCTCACTATTCGCTAGTACGTCAACCGATTTAATTTTTTTTGGCACTGTTGAATAGACATTTGAATAATGCTTAAAATGATATGTCACATGATGGATAAAGAAGGTGAGGTTAGCTGGAGGTGATTGACAGATCTTTGTCAAATATAAAATTAAACGTGTACCTATATACAGGGAAATCTTTTTAAGAAGTTATAAGGATGGTTCGTTTTGGAATAAAAGCCCTGTATGTACAGTGTAACAATTTCAAAAATTGAAATGACTATATATTGGGAACGAAAAACTGAATAAAAAACGCTGAAAACAGTTTCTATAAAGAAAAGGGGGAAAACAAGCATATTATCTCACCCTTATCTGCAACCCGTTGAACATCTCTAAAATCTTAAATGGAAACAGGGACCGAGTGATTCAGGGACCGACATTATCTTAAAGCTCTTGAAAAATGCTTTCCAATGATACCATAGAAAGTCACATATTAGAAAATTATATTGTTACAATGTGATAAGACATGAACGGTGGATTTTTGATTCAATTTAAACGAAAAGCAGCTGATCATTAACAATAGTGTACAACATAGCTGAAAGTGTTGACATTATTTCCTTTTAAGATTCCTAGAATAAATGGTTTCTTAAGAACAGCTCAACGTTTAAACGAAACAAAACCATGTCAAAATGAAAACCCAAGAGTTTGTTCGCCAAGTAGTAGTCAAATTTGAAAAAACTGGTTCTGTCAGGATTAAAAAGATAAGTCAACCGAGATTAGTCGACGAAATAAAGCAAATTGAAATTCTGGGTCAGTTTCTAATAAATCCAACTTTATCAACTCGTCAAGCAGCTGTAGCAGCTAGACTATCTCGTGAATCAATACTGCAAGAACTTGGTCATAACAACCCGGAGAGAAGAATTCAGTTTTGTAAAATAATGACAGATAGAATAACGACAGAACCTTGACTAGTTACAATATTTGCTTCAGTTATAAGTGTACGTTTTATTTAAATGAATATGGTAATACCCAAAACATTCGTTACTGAAATAACGAAAAACCACACGTATTTAGAAAAGGGCATACCACGTTAGGACGGGAACTGGTATTACTGGCCTAATATTTATACCAGGAAATTTAAATAGTCACATATATGTTAAAATGTTACAGAGGTCTATCCTTAGAACATTGAAAGGCTAGAATTAGTAAATAACAACTTTGTTTTATAATAAAAACTTATTAAGAAATCTATGATCATTATAAAATATTTAATTTCCATAAAAATTCTTTTTATAAGATAAGTACCTTTACTCTAATTAAGTACGTTTAAAAAACGCATATAGAGTTTATAAACCGTAATAATGTTTATAATTTAAGCTTAATCTATTATTAATAAATATTTTTTGGCGGCGTCACTGGTCGTAGTTGTGTCGGTGGAATCAACAATGCGATCGAGCGGCGTTGTGATGTTGTTGCCTTTTTTTTTCTCTAATATACGTTATCCATATTCATTTAACTTTGAATGTTGACTTCTTTATATCTTATTATATTTTATAAAAAAAATGCTTTCTATAAAGTTAAAGAGGAATTTAAATGAAGAAATTAAATGCTTTGTAGAAAAATAGTATTGTTTTGCGGCTGTCAAAATAAGTATAACTGTAAAAATTTTTATGATATTATAAAGTGTGTTTTTTTTGCCATTTTTCCATAAGCATTTGGCATCATTGCATCAGAGATGTTGCAAGCAAACTGCCCATAGTTTCACGGCAATGCTAATGCTAGCCTTTCATTGTTCTAAGGGTCTTTTAAACCTCTAATAGAGCAGGAATTAAAAAATCAGAGGGACATACATGGATATTTATTTTTAGAAGATCGCTTACTACAATTCCAGCAGGGTGGAGCACTTCAGCAGTAGTAGGATGATCATTACCCTAACTAATGGATTGGAAGAAGAGGTCCTATTGAATGGCCACCGAGATCCCCGACACCTCTTGACTTTTTTTGTGAGGTCACCTAAAATCTGTAGTTTTTAAACTGCAACCTGACTCACTAGAGCAACTCCAGCGTGAAGAATTTGAAAGTAGGCTTTATTATTGTCTTCAAAATTATAACGGAAATCATTTTCAACATTTAATTAAATAATGATAAAAATTTAAAAATAGTGTTTTTATTTATTGTTTTCCTTAATAAACAGAAAACAATTTTCTGATATGTAGTGTATAGATAAAATACAAATTCAAGATATACAATCTACTTATACATAACATACATAATATATCATGAAGCATTTTTACCGTTTGTTAGGTGTGAATTATGTTAAATAGTGTGAAAATACTCAAACCACAAAAAGAATCAACTGATATACTACTACACATGTTCACACGACTAGAAATATTTATACTCTGTGTATTACTTTCTATTTAGTTTAGTATAAAAGTCCTACCAATGTTCGGACTTGAACTGACCTCGTACAAAGTTTACAGAATGTAGTATATTCTGTAAACTTTGACTCCTAGCCTCGAGGGTCCTTATAGGTTAGCTAAGTTAATGTTCGAGAAGATTCGCTAACCTTCTACATCTCTCCAGAGATGTCGCGCGATGTGCTTGCCGCTTACGTCACCGACATAATTTTCGACTGATGGAGACCAGCTGATATATTCGCGCCGGTTAAGGTCATTACAATTTTGATATGACAACAAAGATTACTTCTTAGTGATCACTAGCCTGGGTTTTCTCGAGGCAAATCACCTACTAGCAAGTGCATTCGAAAGATATTTTTTTCATATAAGCAGCAATATTTCTGAAGATATGATTCAATATGTTATAATTCAATTTCTTGGAGTATTAATAGTAGTTTAAAGTTTAAACCGACGAAGAATTTAAGAATCATATTTAGTAGAAATATTAATGTCGTTTTGAATGTCCAAGCACTCAAAGTCCGTGGCTTAAAAGTCAAAATTCTGTCCAGTTAGATGAATGAATAGAATGAAATTGTAAATCGTGATGCTACAACGCAATTGTCATAATCCACTTGGATTATTGGAATGTATAAAGATCCCGTAGAAAACTAGTGAAGACCCTGCACCCAGGGCTAGGCTTATATGGTTGCCTGGCTACTCAAATTTTGCTGGTAATGGGGAAGTTAGATTACCTTGATAGACTGGGATCCGCTTAACTACCAGTAAGTCAGAGACCTATAATTATCATGGCCAAATGTGTAGCTGTCGGCAACAGTTACACATTTGGCTATGTTCTAATCAATTTGATACCAGAAGACTTTCGAAATTAGCGGTAAGTACCTGGTATACACACACACACGGGCTAAGGTACACATAGCTGGCCCTGTTAAAATCCCGCAAGTGAGAGGTTTTAACTGAATGCTGGTAAGACCACTGTTCTCAAATTAAAGACATTTTCCAAAATAAATTATTTCCTGTATTTGTATCAAACAAAGCAAACCCGACGCAAGATAGAGAATACTTTCTGCTGGCACAAAACTGTTTCCTTCAAAAGATATGTAAAAGATTTGCTATTGTTTTTCCGTTTGAAGCAATAGATATCTATTTCTTTCTGCAAAACAAATAATGCAAAACATTAGCATCCAAAATAATTTAATTTTGTGTAACATTTAGTAGTATATTAGTAAAAAGAACATAAGTGATGGGTGCAGATTTAACTTCCGTATATCCCGATTTAATTTTTTTCTCGTAACAAACTTCCTTGTTTATCATATTTTTTTAGATATGATTTTTTGAGTATCTGTCACTCTACGCTTTTCCAATTTCTGGCACGACATTACTATACATAATTGAATGAATAAAAAAAACAGATTAATTTTTAAATACAAATTATTTTTTATTTATCAAAATTCTTATAGTTCTTGAAGCTCATAATATATTTTTCCCAAATACACCTGCATAGTAAACATCTTTAACGACCAATTTCAGTGTATTAAAACCGCCATGAAAATATTTGTTGACACAGTGACCTAAAGTATAAAAGTCACTCCGCGTGCTATTTTGATGATACCTACCTGCCTTTCACTTTTTTTTGAACGGCATGGCATCAGGTAGAAATAAATCATTTGGAACCATTCTTTAGAAAGAACGGATTTTAAAAAAGAAGAAGAATAATAAATGTAAAATGCATTAGGATTAAAGATATACCACAAGAAAAATTTTTGTATAATGAGTTAGTTGTATGATTAATTTTACAACATGCATTTTCAATGCTTATTGTAAAGAAATTCATAAAAGTACTTGTTTTTTTTAGATGGTCGTTTATCTTAGTAATGTCAACTCAATGAAATTCCCCATAATATATTACATTATTTTATAAAAACACTACCGCAAGCATGTGCACATAATCTGAAATTCTAGTTAATTTAAAGTACTGCTTTTTCTCGACATCTTCCGATTGTGCCAGACTTTGAGATATGTTCTGGTTGGTCACGCTTTCCATTTAATCCTTCCTATAGGTTATGGCATGTGCTTAAATTTTGAACGTAAATACTGTAAATCTAAAGCACATTATTACGACTATCCTATCGTTGGTTGTCGTTTAATCATGTATATTGATTTTAAGTCTTTGAAATTTATGAATGGTAGAAGTAACTTTTATCAGCCTGAAATATGAAGAAATGTGTTGGATTGGTTATATACTAGAGTAAGTAAGATTGGTTATTAGTTTTTAGGTATTAATGAAGGCAAGCTATTTTTTGTTATAATTAGAATTTCATCTTATTTATTATGAAGTGCGAAATTTTAATTAGAATATTTTCTTTAGAATTAAATCACACCTATGGCATGATTGGAAAGATTTGGGGCATTTCAGGTTTATGGAGCGTGAAACCACATGTGGGATACCGTCTAATTTTATTGTTATTAGCCATTTCTCTTCTTCTTGATTGGTTAAATCATTCTATACTATTTTAGATACAATTTAATAAGTTTTTTACCTTGTGTCTGTTTCTTCTATTATCAGGAGTTATATAGTAGGCCTGGTCTCTTATATGCGCTGTTAGGAAAATTAGTGGGTTTCCTATACTAATGCTTTTTTTTGTTTTATGGGTACACTTTAAGTCTCTTGGATATATTTGCTCTTTTCCTCATAGTCTCATTCGATGAAATGAACTTTCAAATCAACAATTTCTTTGTATTGGTGGGGATAAGTCCGATTTCTTATTTCTTTTCCAGTCTTCAGACTAAGACAGTTTTTACTCTAATTAAATTGAAAAAATAAACCAACCAGAACCTTGGCTTCAAACTTTAAAATGAAGTCTATGTTTCATATCATATTTGATAATATAAAAACGGCATATATTGTGATGGTAATTTAATTGTTTTGAAAATTTTCTACTGCAGCTGTAGGTTAGATTTAAGTTAGATTTGTTGTGAGTGAGACACGCTATTGCGACCCTGGGTGTATTCTTTTTGGCTCACTCCTAGGTATTTATGCTTCCCCAATCAAGTTCGCCCTCTTTAGAAGTTCGACAATTTGATTGGGAGAATCATTTTTAATGTTTTCCGTCTGAGGTAAGGCATTGCTGAAGATGGCCTACCTGGTTCTCGCTAGTGCCGGACATCAACAGAGGATGTGCTCTTCACTCTCGTCCTCCTCCATGCATGGTTTGCATTCGGCGCTTTCCGCCAAACCAATCCTATTCATGTAGTGGCACAGTCTGCAGTCCGGACGGCATACATTCGCATTAGGGCTTTTAGGTTCCCTTATGGTATCTGTTACCTTCCTTGTTGCGTCCGGTATGAAAGCATTCGCATAGTTGTGGTAAATCCCTCCCAGTAGCGCTTTGCTTTGTTATGCAGCAGGGTTGCGATTGTGTGTTTTGCCATATTGTAGGCGATGCCTAATACTTGTGTTGGACCTACCAGATTAGATTCTGCTCCTTTTTTGGGTAGCTTGTCAGCCGCCTTATTTCCTATATGTCTGCTTTCTCTAGTTCCGTTACTGTTGACCGAGTATGAATTTGTGTTTTTTTTTCTTGGTCATTGAGTCTAATGACATAGCAAGTATGCTGTGATTGCACATCTTCCCAACCAGTTCAGTTGACTCCATCCAGACTTTGTTTGCCATTTATGACATGATGCAGCCTGTAAGTAGTTCTTATGGTTTCTCCCTGCAGGTATATGTGCAAAGTAGTCATCAGTCCAAATAGTACTTTCACGGCGGCTGTCGGAGTGGTTCTGATCACCCTCGTAATGACCAAGTTTTAATTTGACCAGCCACAGCTGTAGGGCATAGACAATTTTTAAAAAGATCGTTTAAGTTTAAAAAATATCTTCAAAATCTATCAATCTTACCTGATTTTATATAACTTACTTAAGGAAGAAAACTCGTCTCTATATAATCAAAATTTGGCGTGAATTATGGGTAATATCACAATTAGTAATTATACTATATCGGGAGTGTCGCTTATAAAAAAGTAGTGAAAAGTGGATGTAATAAAGGAGAACAAGTTTTCATGTGCCTTTAGATGAAATAAAGAAAATTTAAATAATAATCGTTTCACTAAAACATATTCGAATATGACATTTTTTGAAGGACAAAAACCAATATCGACAAACACAGAAATCAAAATTACTAAATGATTTTTAACCCAAAAATGACTTTTTTTGCCGTCTTTCTCGCTGCTTGTTTTATTGGCTTAGATTCGATACCTATAACAATTACATTTCTGCTTACGACAATATATTTTTAAAAAGTGCCTAATAAACTGTTGTAGATTCTTAGCCTTGAAATCTTTAACTCATATCAGGTTAAATGTATTCAAATAAATTCTCACTAATATAGTGAAATTCATATCAAACGCTATATGCAAGAAAAACTTACCACATTAGGCTTAGACTTGTATGATCAACGCAGTAATAAGTAGAAGCTGTGGCACGAACAGAATAAATAATAATTAATAAGAATAAATATTTTTTTTAAGCGTTAGATCAACCTGATTACTTTTTCTTCGATAATCGAACCTTTCAAATATTCGCTGACAAAGCAATATTTTCTCTGGATCACTATGATCTAAAGGTTTGTGATATCCAACCAAGATCACAAGAATTCCTCTTTAGTACGTACACTTTTCTCTCTCGTATTAGAGAGATTGCAGATTCACGTGTCTCTCAACCAATCACTAGCTATGTTGATTTTTCTGTTTTTCTGCTCCTGTTTTGAACATTTCCACATGTGAACTTTTAGCTTATCTCTGACGGGCTAATGAAATCATATGTGACGAATCTCCTTATTGACTCATAGATAAAATACTAAACGCGACTATAATTATATTTGGAGCGGGAAGACTTTTCCTTAAAAAGCTGAGATATTTTAAAACAGAGTGTAAAGAACTTGTCAAATGATAGAGTTGTTACGAGGATATGCAAATAAATATATTTCTAAAAACGTTTATCTTATCGTCTTCGAAACGTACTGCAAAATTTCATCCGGACTGTTAAGATTACGATAGCAGACTTGCTTATTGGCTTATGGCTTACTTATACATTTTCATTGACCCCAAGATTACAATATCACAACCGGGCCATATCCGTATAAAAATCCATTAGTTTGGGTTATCGCCTTGTTTACAATTTAGACGATGTCGAACTATCGAGAATTTCGGGGTTAAGGTCTCTGATTTTTTTACTACATTCGTAGTAAAGACACTATTTAATATAATTAGGCAGAGAGTAAATAAGTGGTACTACCACTGAAACGTTGTGCTCAATTGAATTGAAAATTTAAATTAACCGACTCCGGTACGTCCGTGAGCTTTGGAACTCTTCTAACTGACAGTACCCAAGGCCGAGACGGGCTTTTGCCGCTGTACTGTTACTTTAGAAGAAACAGGACTGTAATTAAAATAAAGGAAACTGCTCATAAAGCAAAATACATCAAATTGTGCTCGGTCTTTTGTTCTTCTAATTTATACGTCAAGTATTTTTCAGTCAAAGGCCCTATATAGGCTCTGTTTAAAAGAAGTTTTCTATACAAGGGAATTTAATTGTTAAGAAAATCTCTAATACATTTAATAATGAACCGTTTGGAAGCGTCAAACAAAAATTTTGAAAAATTTTTGCTATTAGGTCGACCATGGTCAATTAAAGGAAGTTTTTTCACTTTTTTTCTCAAATGTTAATAATAATATAATAATAATAATAATAATCGTAGGGTCAGTTTTGGAAGCGTGCACAAACGTACGAATCATGCTGTGAAAGCCGATACGTCACCTGAAATAACACGAGTAAGCTCAAGTATATAAAAAAAAATAATAATAAAACAAAAAAAAAATGTTTTTATATTTAAATAAACAAAATAATACAACTTTAGTAGAAATGGGTGGCGCCGTTGGACTAAGTCGCTATTTTACGTAAAAATAAATAAAAAAATTATTGAAATAAAAAAAAAATACGATTTTGAAAATTTCGAAGTGATTTGTTAATATGATGGAATACAAATAACGCATTTTGAATATATAAGACGTATGATGGCCAATCATCAAAATTATTGGAATTTTATATGGATAAAATTCTATTTTTTGTGAGAAGTCTATTTGTACCGCATAGATTTTCATAAATTTCTTTTAAAAAAATTACGTACTTCCACTTTTAAATTTGAAATATTAAATGCGGGATCATTACAATTTTTTTCGAAAAGTTAAGAGTTTTTGAAATGCAGTTTTTTGAGTGTGATGTTATAATTTGGGTAAAGCATAAAAGCTACGACTTTCCTAATACCAAAATCGTACATCCATATAAGATATTATTAAAAATCCTTTGAGCATCAATAGTACGCACCTGTATAAATCTGAAACCCAATGGTACCCGGCCGAAGCAGCGCTAAACCAGTCGCGGTACCACCGTCTTGGAACGAGCGACCGCTCAAATCTCGATTTTTGGGTTAACGAACCTCGCACAACACAACTTTCGTTGTTTTGGCTCTGTCTGCTTTTTACGAAATCGTTACCATCGTTAATTTTAGGAATAAAGTGTTTACTGTGTAGAAGAGTTATAGTGTTGACACAATCCTGTATTGTATTGTGATATTAAATATGTACGTGTTAGTACTGCAGTAAAAGTTCTTTTTGATGATGATCATATTCAGCAGGAATTTATTAAAAATGATGATTTAGGATTAAGACAGGTTTGTGTTCATGAATGAATAACCCAAAAGCTTGTAAACAAGTTTTTGGGTAGTGTTGGACCTTTCGGTGAAATTTTAAAAAATGACAACGAACTCTTCTACTTTGGATGGTTTACCTAAACAATTTGTAAACGCTATGAGGACTTTGTTCGAAATAATGGATGATAAGCAGACTGGGTTTGTTAACTTTGCCGATATCGGTAAGTAAACATAATATTTACCTACATTTTAAAAATAAATTTGGTATTTCAAATTAAGGTTGATATATGTACTACAATCAAAATGACTGGCAGTAGAAACCATACCTACCAGTAAGAAAAGATTACGTTAAGCAAATTATTATTTAATTCAGCAAACTTCTATAGTTTCTTCGCCGAATAGCGAAAAATGTATAGTTGTATTCATCAATTCGGAAGATTTGAAAGCACTTTTTGAATTAAATATGGGCAACAGTGTGTAGACCGACTTCATTGTAGATACTGATTATATAATATATTTTAGGTCTAGATTATAGCTTTGACAGTTTTTAAATTAGCTTTGTTTAGTCATATATTAAATATCTAAAAAAATAGTATGTCTCCTTCATGAAATTAAAATATTTTTTAAGCTTTAATAATTTTTACAAAAACAGAGAGAGATTAGCTAAGTGGTGCAATAGAAAAAGTGTGGCCAAATAAAGGAGTTTCGCAATTCCGTTAAAATATTAACTTATACGTTAAAGTTGTAGATAAAAGCACCAAGATCATAGCAGTGGTATAAATAATAGAGTCCTTTATGCAACTGAAATGAAAGGTATGCAAATACTTATCATGGTCTATATTTGTGTGATTGAAGTTCTGTTATTTTAAAAATCAGAAAGCCATTTTGAATGAAATACACTATTTTTAAAACAAAGAATTGTGAATGTAAGGATTCTATTTCCAATAAAAATTAAAGGCATCGTGAATTAGTAGGTAGCACTACTTTTGACAGATTAAAGAACTGAAAAATATTTTATATACAGAGACTCTGGAATTGATTACAGTATTTAGTGATTTGATGAGTCCAAAATAAACAGTGAAATCCTTCGGTATTGCTTTCCTGAAGCTAGCTTTTATTTAAAATATTTAAATGGAGTCAAATTTTAAGATGTAATCTATGTTTAAGCCAAGATATTCGAAAACAGTAACAAAATGGCAATCTGTAGGGTCACATCTCACAATTTTATAATGTGAGGTTTCTGTTAGGCTTAGATAAAATTAATTAGAATTACCAATTACTTCAACCAGCAAATACTTTAATCTGCTATGAACGATTATAATTTAGCAAATTATCAATGTAAAGATTACAAATAGGGAAGTCTTTATCTCCAAGAAAAATGCATGTAGGACACTTAGGTAAATGTATTATGCATTTCGGCTGTGTAAACAGCCATCATCAGATACAGAACATTACAAAAAACATATACGGAATTTTTTGGTTTATTTGGTGAACGTATATGTTTTTTGTAATGTTCTGTATCTGATGATGGCTGTTTACACAGCCGAAATGCATAATACATTTACCTAAGTGTCCTACATACATTTTTCTTGGAGATAAAGACTTCCCCTATTTGTAATCTTTATATACGCATTCTCCTACAAAATATGGACTTCTATTCAACAATTATCAATGTAAATTATAAAGAATGTTGTACATAATACAGATCCTCTCAGAGACATGTATCTTAATCCATTTAGTCTCTGCACCATAGAAGTAGAAACACGGAAACACCGGTAGTTCGTGACGCAATCGAATTCTTTTCCCAGATTACAGAAAATTGCTGCAGAAGAAGAGTTTTCGTTGATTCAGGGAACTAATAGATTCCTATGAGTCTTATAAGAATCTATAAATCCTATATGCCTATAAAGACATCATCTACAGTGATTTTTTAATGTTGGTAGTCAAACTATATTTTTATTTAATATTTCGGGATTTTATCTAAATAAATGATAGCTTTCGATATACTTAAAAATTTTATTTTA
Source organism: Anthonomus grandis grandis (assembly GCF_022605725.1). NCBI lineage: Eukaryota > Metazoa > Arthropoda > Insecta > Coleoptera > Curculionidae > Anthonomus > Anthonomus grandis. The sequence continues at coordinate 20,616,046 of NC_065546.1, forward strand.
TTTATTTATGCTACCATTTACAGATAAGCTAAAAAATCATTTAATATTAAAGCATAAAAACAAAACTAATGTGTGTATGTGCGTATATTTTAATCATGACATTGGTTCAAACCAAGTAGCCAATATATTCTGTTTTTATTTTGAATATTTTCTTTTTTATGTAAACAAAAGATTAATGAAATTAGAGCCATTTATGTTTACAGAAACTTTATTGATTTTTTATATTTCTGATATTTTCATTTATATTTTTTTAATAATGTTTTTCTCCTTTTTTTTTAACGAAATGATGGGTTTATATTTGTATTCCAAAGGATTGGCCTAACAAACTAATCGAGGACTAGACCATTTATGCAATAGTCCTATCGTATTTATGTCCTATACGAGATAAAGAAACTGTCGGTCTATCTATTTCCAGAGAGGATACTCAACATAACCAAGGCTGGGAACCACAAGTTAATAGCAGTATTGATAATCCTTGCTTTCAAAGAGTGTAAAGCATAGAGAATTAGCGAAGCATAGAGATTTAAATTTAAGGAGTGCAGGTGCTACACATTCATGATCAATAAATCTTGCAAATTTTTAGAGATAAGGAAAAAGTTATATTTAGAAAAAATAGGAGCATATTAGTTTAAAACGAATTTACAAATCATTGCACATAAAAAAATACAATTGTTCTCATCTTTAGTTATGCTAAATTTTATATTTCTTGATATATCTTCTTTATTTTCATAATATTTGAATCTTCCAAAAAAGAAAATAAAAACCAAACTGTTAGCTGATAAAATTAAATGATGTGTGAAAAACGCGATAAAACTTTTGGATCTATTTAAAAACATGCCTAATAAAATCAGTTAATGTTCTGTTCGAGAGGGTTAAAATATGGTTTTAAAAGCATATTGGGCTTAATTATAACCTTTTCCGTATTTCTTATACTTTGCGGGATAAATACTATGAACTAAAAGGTCAGAGTCAAAAATATTTTAGATACTTTACCAAAGGTATTTGAATTTTATTCACACCATAGTATGTTTGCTCTTGCCTACACTACTGGTCATGAAAGTAAAAATACATAGAACGCCATACAAAACAGGATAAAAGTGCTAAAACGAAGGAACTTAAAAAAAATAAAGTTTAAGTTTTATAGGAATAATAAACATCTTGAAATATTAAGTAATATTTATATTTCCTTGGATTCGAATATATTTAAACAAATATATTAAAATACTAACAGAGAATATTTTCTTTGAGATAATCTATATAATATAAAAGTTACATATGAGGCTTCTTCCAATTTATATTCCAAACCTAAAATTTATAAAAAAGTGTTGAAAAACAATTTTGAAGAGTTAAAAATAAAATTATCCTATACATAAAAAATATATTGAAAAAAGTACAATAATTGAAATTCAATTTTAAGAGTTATATTAAGAAAACAGGAGGGTTTAAAACCGTTCTATCTCTTTTAAAGTTCATACCTACATTAAAAAAAGGAAAAAGTTACTATAGTAAAAGTTCAAAAGGTATATCCTTAAGGAGTTTCTGAAGCGTGCCTTTGCTGGATAAAGCAAAACCTGTCTTTAAAAATGTGTATGAGCCCTCTTTTATAGAGGACCAAAGCATAAACTTTCGTTTGTTGTCCATGTTGGTCTTTTTGATTTTAAATTTCTAAATGACAAAATTTCTAAATCTTGTGCCATAGTTGGATCGATGCAATTTCCAATGACATTTAACATTTTAAGAGTTTTTAACTTATTTTTGCTTTTTAGTTTGCAGATTTTATTGTTTTCGAATTTGCTAATTTGATAGTCTTTTCTTTTCATGGAATGAGATTGGCAATGGATGGAAGTTTCATTTATTTCTGCTAAAATACCCTTCATTATTTTGGCTTGTGGTTGAGATATCGATTCAATTGTCGCTTTTCGTTTGAATGTGGGTGAATTACATATTTGAGAATATTCATGTTCATTTTCTTTTCATTTCATTCTGTTCATTTCTTTTGGGGTTCAAATAAGCCTCATTAATTGTATTAAAAGTGGGTTATTTTAAAAGTATTGGGGCAAGAATTATTATGCAATTTATTGTATTAAACTTCTAGCTAGGAATTTTCTTTGGACACATCGTTTGTTGACATCACTTTTTGAAATTGAAATATAATAGACATTAGGACAATTTGGCACCAGGCGCCCATGGTTAATAATTACTGGTTTTGCCAAACACTTGATGCTGTCAACCGATTTTTTTTTGCACACGCACATAGTAAACACGATCACTTCAAGACAACTACAAATACAAAATAAAACATACTTGTAAAAATATTTATTTACTATCTATGTCGGTGAACTGATAAATAAATTCTATGAACTGATAATTTGTTAATTTTTTAAACAACTTTACACTATTAATTTTTACACTTATATTTAAACAACTTACATTTTTTATACACCGTTGGGTGGTAAATTGTCTACCCTTTAAAATGATGTATCACACTTAGGGTAGCCACTTGAAATACAAAACTTTGAGATCCATAAGATATTCATTATTCCCAGACATTTTTGGTCACTATTGGCTGGTACCTCAACCGATTTCATTTCGCTTGGTACTGTGGAATAGACGTTTTAATGGGGCTTACAATGATGTTTTACACGATGGGGTTCCCATTTGACATAATTATCAAAGTGAGGTTAGCTGGAGACACGAACTTTATAAATAAATATACCTGGACTGCCAATCAATGAAAAGTAAATGACCACTTGACCACTATTAGGTGGCCGCCATTTTGCGTGATTGTGTGAACCTTTTGATGTTGGTCACTCTGATAAATTTCAGTAGTGCCAATTGTAGGGAAGCAAAACAATTAAAGTTTTTGAGAGGTTATGTTATGTCATAGAGAAATGAATATTAAAAAAGTGTTCGAAAGGAGCCTAACCTGATCATCAAGTTTTAAAACTTAACCCTAAAAATTTAGTTCGGTTAGACCGCATCGAGGGCTAACTTCTGTCATAATTGTCATTAAATTATCGATTTTCTTTCCTCCCTTCCCACCACCCACCTTCGCATCATCGATCGTCGCCATTGCTTATTCCCATAGAGAAATGGATATTAAAAATGAATATACTTTTAATTACTCTATGCTTTCTATTTTGTTTTTGTAAACATAACACATAATATTCATTTCTCTATGATAGAAAGTTACATTTAGTTAAGAATTTATGATAGTTCCCTCAGATCTGAGATTTTTAATGTATTTCTTTACGAATTTCGTGTATGAAAGAAAGTAATCCTCACTTAAAATAAGCTTAAACAAAGCTTCAACTAACTTCGGATAGATGCATGCACTTTAAAATATTTGTTTTATTATTCTGCTAAACTTGATCATTATAGGTAATCCTAATACCATGAAAATGATGAACTTCATTTAAATTTTTGCTTTTGTTTACTTAACAAAATTTAGTTAACAACACTTTTATTTTCTTCCTATTTTTACCTTACGACTTTTACTTTTTTTTCTATGTCCAGTGTTTCCACCTTAATAGAAACAACCATCTATAAAAATCAAGATATAAATGATTGATTGATTATGAGGGTTTGTAGCTATATATTATTCTATAATAAGCAACACAGACAGACAATTCACAATAATTCGGTTTTGAGAACCTGTGAACCAAATACGTTTAAATAAGGATGTTGGATACATTATCCATATATTAAATAAGGAGGAAGCATATAAAATTAATTTGTATATAAAATTGGTATTTTGCCTAGAAATATTCAAAATGTCAAGGCAAGTAGTGAATAGCTGAAAAATCACACCATTTTTGAATTTGTGTCCAACTTTGTATTAGTCATATAGTATCCAATATATTATATTTAATTCTGCGATAAAATCTAAGTAAATGGTTATTTGCTGGGTAGATATCAAACCGTATGTGTAATTGAAATTAAATATTGGAATCGTCTTCTATAATGCATCCAATGTTGCGAAATTATGAAGAAACTCTGAATATGTAATCACAAAAATACAAAAATAGAATAGGCATTCAAACAAAATACTTTTTACGTATCAAAAAATATTTACTCTATTACTAATGTCATAAGAAGTAACAAACAGTATAATCACATATGGGTATGTTTAATAAAATTAGTTAAAAACTTTGTAAAAGTCCTAAAAAAATAGAGAGTTCAAAGACATTGTAACTATTGAATTAGGTGAGAGAGGTCATAATGTTGACTTGCATGGGGTTTGACGAAATTGCTACACCAATGGAAAAAAATATTTTCATTATTTTATATTATGGTATAAAGTGCTTAAGATTTCTTGTATTATAAATAAACCGTGATTGCAATACATTTCATATGTCTCGGAATACGTCTGACCAATCTCAATTGTGTTCATTAATTGGAATAATACAATGCACGAGCAAACTGGGACAAGCATTGGAACTAAGAAGAATCACAGCAGTATATTTTTGGAATTCGTTGCTTCATAACAAATAAGCCCTTATCAGGAAAGTAATTGTTTAAAATGGAATCAACCTAAGTAAAAGAAAGCCAATTGAATATTCAAAGACCTGTTTGATTATTTAAGGGCTGAATAAAATATAATAAACATATATTTCAGTAAAACAACTTTTAGCAATATATTGCAGAAGCCTTATTTTTTAACTTTAAAGATTTTTTTTCATATAAAATTTTTTTAAATCTTAATTATATAAAGCATAATTTTGGATTCCTCACCACTGCGGATTTTCTATTTATTTAATGATCTCTTTAGTTTAAATTGTTTGATTGAATTAGTATTATTTATTTTATTTTACTGAAGGATCAGGTACCTGCATAATTAACTGGTGTATTAGTAGCAAACTTGATCTCGAATGTTTTATTATGAAGTCATGGCATTTACTAGAAAGCTATATAATACGTTCATAACGTATATTAAAATACATTCAGGTAGAATTAATATTTCGTAGTAAATATGTTGAGAACTTCTGTCTCAAACATGCAATTTAAAATGTCTCAAAATGCAAAAAATTAAAATGTGCTTAAAAAATTTTAAATATATAAGTATACTAATTCTAGTGAACACTACGTTACATACATACGTGAAAGGAAACAATATCGATGTTAAATCTCCTCTTATAAAAAGTCTATAAATGATAACAAAATCTAAAATACAAGATAAAATCGGCATGGTCAATCATAAAATCTGAGTCAGGTAAAAATAAAACTAACAACAATATTGTTTTAAGGGAAGATGGTCAGTCCATTGAAAACCCAGCTTTAATCACCGAATTATTTGCTCAACATTTTACTCTTGACCATCAACAAAGATGTAACTTCAATATACATGACTTGCATAATGATTATCCAACCATATTTCTCAATCCTGTTAATTCTCAGGATATCTTTAAGATATTGATGAACCTTCCAAATAAATTTTCTTCTGTCTTGGCAGAAATTGCGATATTCGTTTTAAAGTTTGTTTGGATTTACTTAGCCGCACCCATTTCCAATGTGATCAATGAGAGTCTTGCTACCCAAATCTTCCCTTTTGCTCCTAAGCGGGCAAAAGTAGTGCCTGTTTTAAAGAAATGGAGAAAAAACGAATATTGCCAACTATCGGCCGGTATCCGTATTACCATCCATATCGAAGGTATTTGAAAGAGTTATTTATCAAATAGTTATGAATTATTTAAATCACCATCAAATAATAAATAAACATACCAATATTTCACGGGGCTGCTCAAGAACAGTAAGTTGTCTTTGAACTCTAGTAAAACGGAGTTGATTAATTTTTCGTTTAATTAATTTTCGACCCCCCCTTTTAAATTGGGTGAAACATATTATAAACCTTTATTCCAGATTAGCTAGCTTGTGCGGATTGATTAGAAGATTAAGGCATGTAGTGTCCGAGGTATCTCTTCGCCTATTTTATTTCGGACAGGTACAGTCGATCTTACAATATGGTATCTGTTTCTGGGGATTAGCAAGAGGAGCTCTAGATATATTTAAAATGCAAAAGCGTATCATTCGTTGTTTATTGGGCCTGACCTACAAAACTTCCTGTAGACCTTACTTCAGCAAACTAAAAATAGTCACCCTTCCCTCCTTATACTTTTCTTCCTTGGTGTTATTTGTGAAAAAACGCAATCATTTGTTTGTTGAGAATAGGGCAATGTACGCTGAGGATGTGACTATGATTACACGACATAGAAGCGATTTCCGCATTCCATTGCATAATTCAGCTTACTATGAGAGGGGTTCTCATTATAAGGCCATCAGGGCTTATAGAATGCTACCTGCTGATATTACAAGCATTGAAACTGCAGTCCAATTTAAAAGAGCTGTTTACCACTGGTTGCAGATTAAATGTTTTTATAATTTTACTTTTAGATAATAAATATAACTTATGTTACATATTTAGTTTAAATTTTGTTTTTTTGTTTATATAAGGCTATTGCCTCTATGAATTCTAGATAAGAAAAATTAATGTATTCTATGGGAGCTAGATCCTCCTTTGTATCGCCTTGCTTTGTCGTCCTGTATACGATTTTGTTGGCAAATAAAGGATATTATTATTATTATTATTATTATTATTAGGTATTATTATAGTTAACAAAAAATATTTCTTATTCAATAAAAACGGTTTTTGTTAATAAGGTAGGGTCAATTTCGTCCATAGTCCAACCATAGCGTAAATTTCTGGACATAACTTAATTAGAAGCTACTCAAAATATTTTCTATTAAATAGAAAAATTAATATTAATGTTAATATATGCATGTTTTTTCTTCAAGCAGTATCTTCCTTGCATTCTTAAAAAGAAGTTCAAAGAAAATAAACGAATCTTATCGTATGTTGTTTATATTTTAGAAGCAAGATGGCAGGATGACGGGTCTAAAGGCCTTCCAAAAGGAGTCATAGAAAGCTTACGAAAAGTTACACCACCAAACGGAATGCTCAGCTTTGAAAGATTCTGTGCAGGCCTAAAAATATGTCTGCTTAGAAATCAAGTAGAAAGACGACCAGATAACAGCGGAAAGAATCAAGAGATTGGAAAGGTAAAAAGTATTACCAAATCAATTTAGTGAACATAATGTTAATTCCAATTACTCAGGTAGTACCTCCACTAACTAACAGACCGCCTTCGGCACCGCTTCTAGACATTGCGGATAACAACCAAATGTCAAAACCTTCATGGGGTACAAATTCCAACAATACAGCCGCTATTAGACCAAATGTCATTCCTCCACAACAAAACGTTACAAGGACACTTAGTATGCCTCAATTAAAGGATCCCTTACAATCTGACCAAGGATTTGAAAAGGGTACCAATTTGCCTGCAGGTACTACCTAGTCAATTTTTCAGTTTATCTTTTAACACGTTATTTAATAGTACCTCCTGTAAGTAAAGCCCCACTTTATGGCCCTCCAAAACCACCAAGAACTGCTTTAGGGATGGAGCGTCCGAATCCCAATGCTGGTGGTAACATGGATAGGGCCGAAATAAGGACGGCACTGGCTAATTGGCAAATGGGTCTTTTGACTAATCAAGATCAAGGGAATAAAGATCCAAAAAGGACTATAAATGGTGCTGCGTCTGCTCAACCGGTAGATATAACACTAAATTTTTAATAAATAAATTTGATTTCATTTAGATAGACCAGTAGCTAAGTTATTACTATTTTATTAATCTTCTTACAATAATGAATGAATTCCGATATTAAAAAAGTAGTCCGCTCTAAATAAATTGGCAAGACGATGGGCGAGACGTAGAGATTTGATTTACTCTACGTGGTTACTCTCGTACAGGTGCCTCTAGTCTTTTAGCTATCATTATCATCGTCTTTAACCTATTGGTATTAGCATCAATATGTGTTGGTTCATCAAATATCTTTATTTTCTTACTCTTTAGTTATAATGTTCCATTATTTGATTAAGATACTTTTTAAAAATCTTTTCTTTATTTTGGCTTGTCTCTAGTAATTACTTGCTTTTTTGCTAATTTGATCATTCTAAATTGTAAACATTGGGTAATAAAAAAAAAAATTCTATAAATACCAAATAATAAAAGTACAAAAACTCAAATGATGGCGGGGCGAACAGGTGAAAAGAGGGATGAAAGTAGTTAAAAGGATACAGAAAAGAAAGTTTAAAAAATAATTTAAAAATAAGTTTAAAAAGTGGTAGTGGGGAAGTAAGAAAAATAAAATTAGATAGTAATTAGTCAAAGATACAAATTAAAAGCGGCGTTCTATAATATTTAAAACAATAGAAAATCGAAACGGCAACTAAATGAAAATTTGACCTCTAGGTCAAATTCTAAAACTCTGTATAGGTATTTAAACTTATTTAAATACAGACCTTTGAGAAGAACATTATCTAATTAGAAAAATATCACTGAGATACAAAATATCATCAGCAAAAAGCTCACAAGCAGAGGAGAAAAAGCAAATCCAAAACTAATTTATTATTTTACTTTTTAATAGTCAAATACTATTATTTTTATAATGAAACTTTGTGAGGTAGAATTTTCATCAATACGATTATCATTTTATAATCTTTAGCATTTTTGTAATATTACAAGAATTGAAAGAAGTTGCATTAATTAATATATTACTCAAAGGTTTTTTTAATTAAGCCTTCTGACTGACAAACTGTTCAGTGGTCTTCCATACTTTTATAAAATATATAATAAATTCCCATTTTTGTTAGGGTTATACGGGCTTACTTCGCACTAGTCGAAGTTTAGGTGATGGTAAAGCCGCAGTCCAAGGCGATCAGGGGCAAACACAACCCAGCAGCCACCAGATACAGGGAATATTCCAGAAAAAACCGAATGCGAGAAGAAGAGAACCCAGAAGACATACCTTGCAAAATGGCATCGATTATAATATGCTAAAGAGGATGAAACAGATTGAGCAAGAGAAAGAGGTATTTCTTATAAATGTATGTTTTATATGTTTTAATTGTTCTTATATTTCATGTACTATAGGTGCTTATGACAGGACTAAGTGCCGTGGAAAAAGCCAGGGACTGGTACTTAAAACAAGTAGCCATGGTTCAAGAAAAAATGAAGTATTTAGGGCGAATGGGTCACGTGGTAAGTCCTCTAACTTTAAATTCTTGATATACACATACTCAATAACTTTTAATAGATAATATTCAAATTGTTAGATTATAGGTATTCGCTACCTACTAATAAATAATAAATTGACAATAGATAAAAAATCCCACAGTGACGAAACCGTATTTATGAAACCGCTTGGTACCAAACAGGTCCAATCTACAAAGTTATTCCCACAAAAAGGCTTAATATTAAACCGCACACAATCAACTATTACATTAATTTTGTTGTTTTATAACATTATTGTTCTAGTTCTTATTTGCCGTTTGTAGAATTACCTTTGCTGACAACAAATAACCTCCATGTCTTTATGAAAGAAATGAAATATATTAAAACATCTTACGGATGTGGGTCAGTGTGCCACAGGCACGACTTTTCTTTATGGTATAAATATGTAAATTTGTTTCTTCTGAATGCTGAATAATTACTATCATTGGTTTTAATGACTGGTATTTGTATGGAGAAAATGTATAGCAAAAGTGAAACGCTATTGTTGGTCATACAGCTTGCAGTAGCAGTATCATAAATTAGTAGAAAATTTATGTTTCTGATACGTAACTTTTATTTATATTAGATTTATATTGAAATCAATTGGTATAAAATGAAAAACAATTAAAGATCCAGTTAAATAAGACAAATTCATGTTACATGATAAAGTGATCACAAACTTAATATATTTGTGCAACACTTTCATCCAATTTTTGTTTTATTTTTAAAGAGATTTCAGTGGATCCCGTCTCTAGTAAGTAATATGAATGTCATTGTTCTATTGTTATACCGGAAAGTCTTTCAGTTAATAAGTCCCATATTTAAGATTAGTGTTGATGTATTACATCGAAGAAAATGTAATATTTTTTGTTTTTGATTTCCATATTCCGAAGATCAACAAGCTCTGTCGTAGTGTTCTCATTATTCAGTAGCCTTCTACTTAGTCTTAATACACCCTTCAGCATCCTCCAACCTCTCTGTTGATTGCTTTTTTAAACTTGCTGATTAATTAATTGTAAAATTATTGCAAAGAATGAATAGTTTGCAGATGATACATACCCCTTTGTAGAAGGCATTTATATAAACTAGGAGAAGGACCAGCCCGAAGCATGAGCATCACCACCTAGCAAGATGATGAAGCTCCTAATGGCAAATTACAAGATAGGACTGAAAGTTTTCAAATGAGTAATCTTAGAAAAAATAGAATTAGCCTTAAAAATAACGCAATTTAAAACATGTCTATCTGCTTTCAACTGATATAATAAGACAATAACCTCCTTCAGTATTGACTTCATATTTTGAAACATCCTGTGTATAAAACCAAATTCTTATATCAAAGGTATACAAGTTTATAATTAGTCAGCCCGTCTAGTGAACTTGGTCCGCCGGACCTCCAACTCCTCTCAGATAAAGTAGTTCCTGCACAGCTCGTTGATTAAAGGGGCAGTAGGCCTTTCTGGCTCCTTGATTATGCGCGGCGTATGGGTATGGGGGATAGATAGCTCAAGGAAAATGACTTAGTTTGTTAGACAAATGTATTGTATCACCTTAGGCTGTACAAAGGGCCTTACCACAAAAGGCCAAGGGTAATACAGGATGTAACTTTCTCCATCGGTTTTCAGCTAAGGGGGCCTTATCAACAATAAAAATACCTAAATTAAGAAATAGTTTTAAATCCAACCCTTTGGACAACTATGCTATTGGCTATCCAAGCAAATTTTTTCCTCAGGTAAGGAGACCGACTGGGTAACTGCAGGTAATTTGTCGATTCCCCCGAAGGGCGGAGGACCAGCGGTTTATAGTCCAACCTGTTTCTACCTAAGGGTAGAGGATTAGGACGAAGTGGTGATCGAATGATCTGATGATTTCCCTGGATTTCGAGCTTGTACCTAAAAATTATGTCAATCAGCCATAGTAAAATAAAGATGAAATACGCAAAATTGCTAAGGTTGCATTTTGTGCTTCGCAAATTCGGTTGTAAAATTGATTTGTAATTATTAATTGTTTAGAAATTATAACAGTAGAAATTATTTGTTTCATACTGAGTGTAATTAATTTGGTTGACTATATATTTTTCTGCCATTTGAAGATAGTCTCACCTTATTACACTTTTTTTAGGAAACATGGTCAGAGACTCAACAAGAGCGCATAGAACTGCAAAGAGCCAGAGTCTTGGAAGTGAACATGCATCTGGCAGCCCTAACAGAAAGCTGGGAAAGAGGTGGGTTACCTCTGCATATGAATTTGGCAGTCCACCATCCTCCACACGATTTTGGTGAGAGGCTTAAACAGCAAAACAGAATACTTACAGAGGTATTATAATTTGGGAGATTAATTGATATTATTAGTTATTAACAAGTTTCTTTTCATCTAGGAAGTAAATAAGAAAGGTGAGAGAATAGCGACTTTAGAGAAAGAAAAGGCGAGTCTCATACAAGTTTTACAAATGAGATCTCAACCTGCCAGATGTAATGGTAACGAAGAAGCAGTATTTTAATTGATCTTGAACACATATAGTTTGTTGTAGGATAGATAGGAAATTGTAAAGAAAAACGATCTTTAATATGTTTTAACTTGCATTATTATTCTTATAAAGTATATGTATTTTTATAATAAATATTTATATAATATATAGGTTAATAATGTATATATCAATTTTTTACTCCTTAAAGTGTAGTTACCCTGTTCAAATAGTCTAAATAATAAATCTTTAAATTTGACTTTCTGTGCCATTTCTATATACTTTAAAATTTTAGATTTAATTTCTATTCCATAATATGTTGGTGCTGAATTTTGTACATTTTTTAACAAGAATGCTTTTTATAAATTCATATTTCAAATAAAAGTTTTGAAGTATTTTTTGGCATTTTTGTTAAGAAGATCTAAAAATATCAAACTGTTTAAAAGTTCTAATCTAAATCTACGACATAAATACGTATTTATATAGGTTTCATTGATTTATGAAAATGATAACGATATGAAATATTACCACAATAATTTTCTGAACAGTGACCCACATAGCAAGATGCAATATATTAACAATAGGGAATACAGAAACTACTGGTGTGATAAAATATATGCTGAATGAGAATGAATTATATATAATATATACAATAGTGCCATCTTAAAAATAATTTAGATAAGAATAATATTACCTTTAAGTACAGCTAACTTAATATTTTAATTAAAAATTAATGGACTTTAACAGTACATTTTAAAGGTAAAACATAAACTAAGTACTAAACCAGGTAGCTGTCAAATAAAAAAACCATAAAAAAAAATTTACATTTCTAATAGATTGTTTCCAGGCAAAAAAAAAGTTAACCACCCTGTCAAGTGTTTTTGAAATACTGTCACTTCTATTATTATTAAGGACATTTAAATAATATTTTTTTAGATAATTATTAAATGTTCAAAACTTATATCTTATTTTTATGTAAAATAATGTTAAAATTGCAGTCTCATTTCAAAATATGTATGTGATTTAAATATTTTAAATAGAATTTGTATTTTTTGAATAAAGCTAAAATAAAATGCAATAAAAAAAGAGATTTTGTTCTATTATCAGTGACTGCATGTTATATATATTTTAATAAAATTTATGAGAATAAGAATAAATATAAATTTCATAAATTTTTGTCACATGAATTTTTCATGACAACTGTATTGGACAAAAATCATTTAAATAAACAAAAAGCATTATCTAAATGAAGATAAAAATACAAACAATTTAAAATGCAATTTGTTACCTACAGTTTTAATTTTTGATATCAGCTGGTAGAATATCTCACAAATTTCTTTAAATGAGAAAAAAGATATTAAATTGTAGGATACAGAATAACAAATTGGAATTCTAGAACCAAAAGGAAGGGGCAAGTGGCGAAAAGGCCAAGAGCTCTTTGAATAAATATTGTACAAGACTCAGTACCTGAGAGTACCAAAATTACATTTTATCACCACTAAACATCAAGGTTAGAAATAATACTCCTATTTTGTTAACTCTAATTCTTTAAAATGTGCTCTTGAACATTGGATAATAAATTATTGGAAGAGACTTTTGGGGAGAATTTAAAAATAAGAAGTTAGCTTTTCGTTTACTACATTTTACCTAGAATAAGGTAATAGCAATTGAGTGTAATATCCCTATCGAAAATATAGAAATATTTTGAAAAAAAAATTAGAAATTCTTTATTATCAAAAGTAAAAAAATCATCTTGACAAAGTCAATGTAAAATAATTAAAAAAAAATGTTATAATAGTACAGTCAAATATATGCTTTATCAACTAGAGATCATTATGGGATATACACAATTTTAATGTATGGTGATAAAGAGCTCTGGTTGGAGCTAAAGGTGATCTGATTTGAATCAAATAATTCTAGTGATGATTAAATTAAGTTGATTTCTTTAATTTCAATTAATTTCCTTGCTTTTTTTTTGGAGAATTTAAATTCATCTTTATTGAATGAAGAAACAGAGTTTAATCAGGTGGTTGTGTTTTGCTTCTGTGGGTTACTGAATACATTGAGTCTAGAGCAAAATACATTAATATATCTATTTTTGTCTAATTTTTTATATTACATTGACATTTTTTGAGTATTTACTTTTGCAAATGCATTATATTTATATTTCAATAATATACTATACTATTTGTATTTTGCAAATGTTGACATGAAAATTGATAAAATAAATATGAAAAAATCCAAGCTATGAGTTAATACTAAAAAAAATAGTTTATATTACAATTTAAGTATATGTTATTTTCTTGAAAAAAAATATACAAACATCTGATTTTTTCAAAGAAAAAATTGATGTTTTCCAAGCCTGTTGTTTCTGTTATACCAGGTTTTAGAACAGCCACAAATAAATATTTTTATGGAAGGCCTAAGTTTGCGAATTCCACAGCAAATCATTAATATAATGATGATGTAGATCAGGAACTTAAAAGCACAGTTGCCGATTATCATAAAATGCAAAACAATTAAAACAAAGAGAATTTTTATGCTGGACCCTCAATAAAATGGAAGCTCATTTCTAATCCTAGTTTTATAGTTTAGTAACTTTGATTAATGTATTTATAACTTTTAGTGGATACCTTCAATTTCAAAATATTGCAGGCTAATATTTATGTTTTTAATCCATTCAGTTACTTATTATCACCTACAGCTCCATCCTGTTGGTTCCAGAATTTCATTTGTTGATATTTTGTTTCCTATAAACTAGTAGTTAAAAGTTCCTTAGGAAAATTGCAATAAGGATGAAGTTTCTCAAATTAAAAGTGGAAAGAAATTTTTTATTTTAAATATTAATAAATTTTAATTCAGATATGTTTGCCCTAAAAAATAGTTAAGTAAAACATACCTGCATTTACCTAAACTAACTTAAAAATGAAGTGCGACATTATAATTTTGGCTTATTCAGATATGTATTTTTCTTCTTTAACTGCTTCACAACATCCATATTTTCAAGACAAGAAATTCAAGTATCATAGACAATATAATCTAATTAATGATGCTGATGGATTCAGTTAAAAATAAATTATCTTTTACCTAAAGAGGTATTCACCTACCAAAACTTATAATAGGTACATGCACAACAAAAACCTTTAATTCTAAATGCTATCACCATTTGAACTTTGTAATCTATAGAGCTCTTATTATTTTCCTTTTTCAGAAACTTTAGTGACCCACTTTATACCATCACCAGGAAGTTTACTAATCAAAAATGGACTAACCCAAACCCAAAACCACCTTTCTCCTAGAGCAACTTTCAAATTCCCCAATCTCCCATGATCATACACACTCATAACTTCATTTCTCTCATGTGTGACCATGCCTTTTAAAATTAAATTTAGATGATAATATAATAAGGCTCCAGTGAACAAACACCCAATAAAAACAATTATCATAAATGCAACATAAAGTTGGGTTTCTGTCCAATCCAAAAATAAGGTTGCTAATGGGAACACAATTTTAAGTACTGATAGCCATGAACCAAATGGTACATATCTGTACAAATATTGTATGTTAAAAATACTAGAATACAAAGTGGCAATGAATATATAAAAAACAAAAACAAGAAAATATCTATGGTTGAGATGTCCGATGCAGCAACTTGTGAACATGCAATGATGGTCTCTTTTTAAGATGCATGTGTTGCATGTAGCACAGTGCCAAGACCTTGGAGGAGCCAAAGTCTCGCATATGGAGCAAAACCTCCAGTTCTTTTCGGCACTCAGGATTTTTCCGTTTATACTAGTGTCAGTTAATATTACCGCCAACAGGTTTGAGCACAAGTTGAACAAGATAAAGTTGCCCATACAGAAATGAAAGAGGTAAGTCCAGGTCCAGGGTTGATGGAATCTTGGAAGCACTATCCATAATTCAAAATAGTAAATGACTGGGATTATTCCGAACATAAATGTGGTTACTAAAGCATCGCTGATTGATTTTGGGTAGATTTTTAGCCTTATAGTCATTTTCCTAAGACACGCGTTAAAATAAAACGCAAATTTATACGATTTTTTGAGTGAAAATGCAATACACAGAACACAAATATAGCATAAAAGCAAAAAAAGTTTTATAGGCTATATCTTGAATTTTCACGTACTTATTCTTAACCTCAAATATCGAAACCCAAATTAAGCGAAGTCCTCATAGATCCGAAACGGAATAAGAAAATAGTCAAAAGAAGAATACTAGAAAAACATTGAAAAATTAAAAAGCATAGCAGGAAAGGTTAAAATACTTTTTTCTACTACTGTGCGTAAAGTACTCACTTTACGCACTTTCCAGGGTTTATAAAGTTTCGCTGTAGTGTTTATGCACCAGTACATAAAAAAAGTGTTTTAAAGCATTAGTGCCTTTTTAAAAAATTATTTGACATTTAATTTATAATTTCGCGATAACTCATGGGAATTTCTCATAAAAGAAGGATCAATTTATACACTTGTTACATAAATAACTCCATTAGTTAGACTCTTCCAAATGGCGAAGATGAACTTTATTTAGTTTTATTCGGCTACGTAAACTCTTGCTTTATTTAGCTGGCATCAGTGGTGCCAGATGTATAATTGGAAAAGCGGTAGTAGAGTGGCGAAAAAGCGGTAGATTTGAATTAGGAAACGGTAGAAAATATATTTTGACGTATACAGGGTGTCCCGTAAATAGTGGTCCAAATGAAAACTCCTAATAGATTGGACTAGTTCCAATCAGAATAATCCAACATAGCTCTAACGAAAGTATTACGGTTTTCGAGATATTTTGATTTTTGCGAAATTTTAAGAAATACCTACCTGTAATCAGTTTTTTTATGGTGTGTCACTAAATGAAAAAAAAATCACAATTTCTTGAGTTGGATATTATTTGCCGATAGATACGCTTTATGATGCGTATTAAAATTTTTCAGTTATGCAAATATTTTTCACAGGAAAAATTTTTGAAATTGCAATATCGGATTTTTTTTTTCTTTTCAAAAAGTTTGAAGTCCTATGACGCAATAAAATAAAAATAGAACCTTGGTGCCCATTAGCGTAAAAACTTATTTATCCCATGCCGTATTAAAGACAAAAACTTTTTGAATTTTTTGTTAACCTCAAAAAAAAAAATGGTTGTTTAAATGCCAAAAGAACTATTTTGTTAAAAAAAAATCGTTTTTTTTTTCGATGTAAATTAATTCGGTTTATTTGTGTTTTGCAATTTTACAAAAGGAGTTCAAAATGGCCACCACCTGCTGCTATACATGCCCTACACCTTAAGGATCGCTTAATCCGTTGAGCGTAGCCAGCTCTATTTATCTCTTGAGCAGCAGTTTGGATGCGCTCGCGCAGATTTTCAATGTTTTGTATGGGTCTCCTGTATACAATTTCTTTAAGGCATCCCCAGTAAAAAAAATCAAGAGGATTTAGGTCATGTGACCGTGGGGCCACAGTATAGGTCCTAGACGTTCGATCCATCGGTTAGGGTAGGGTTCATTTAAAAAATTTCTAACTTGCACATCGTAGTGCGCAGGACATCCGTCGTGCAGCCACATATTTCTGCGAATATCTAAAGGAACATTTTTCAAAAGGATGGGGAGAATATTTTGCAAAAAATGAAGATAATATTCAGCACTGAGATTTTGCGGCAACTCAAACGGTCCTATAATTTTACCATTAATAATCCCTCTCCACAAATTGATTTTAAATTGGTATTGCGATTTATCTTCTCTATTAATATGTGGATTTTCCGGACGCTGGAGGGCGCCACGAGTACAACAGCCAAGCCCGTACATAGGCAGTTGCCTATCTAATAACCTACTTATATTTCTTATCTATGACCTATGACACCGATATTAAAATTGTCACCGTTGACAACTTGGAACTAACTTAAGCTTAAAGTTTTTTAATACCTCTAGTTGTTAGTATGGCGCAATACCACGGTCACCTGACCTAAATCCTCTTGAGTTTTTTTACTGGGGATGCCTCAAAGAAATTGTATACAGGAGACCCATACAAAACATTGAAAATCTGCGCGGGCGCATCCAAACTGCTGCTCAAGAGATAAATAGAGCTGGCCACGCTCAACGGATTAAGCAATGCTTTATAAGAAGGTGTAGGGCGTGTATAGCAGCAGGTGGTGGCCATTTTGAACACCTTTTGTAAAATTGCAAAACACAAATAAACCGAATTAATTTACATCGAAAAAAAAAAACGATTTTTTTTTCACAAAATAGTTCTTTCGGCATTTAAACTACCATTTTTTTTGGGGTTAACAAAAAATTCAAAAAGTTTTTGTCTTTAATACGGCATGGGATAAATAAGTTTTTGCGCTAATGGGCACCAAGAGTCTATTATTATTTTATTGCGTCATAAGACTTCAAACTTTTTGAAAAGAAGAAAAAAATCCGATATAGCAATTTCAAAAATTTTTCCTGTGAAAAATATTTGCATAACTCAATAATTTTAATACGCATCATAAAGCGCCTTTATTGGCAAATAATATCCAACCCAAGAAATTGTAATTTTTTTTCATTTAGTGACACACCATAAAAAAACTGATTACAGGTAGGTATTTCTTAAAATATCGCAAAAATCAATCATATCTCGAAAACCGTAACACTTTCGTTAGAGCTATGTTGGATTATTCTGATTGGAAATAGTCAAATCTATTAGGATTTTTCATTTGGACGACTATTTACGGGACACCCTGTATATTTTGAAGTTCGCGAGAAAAGGAAATGAATGAAAAGACCATTTTACTAATTTTGTTTTTATTAAATCTTAAAAAAAAAACAAAGTGAACTGAAAAACGCCAAAAGCAAATAAATCCGCAAACAAATATTATTCTAATCAAAAAAAATATGTATTTCTAAGATAATAATTATTATATTTATTACTATTCTGAATCCGAATCAGATAATCTGTCTGATTTTTTGTACATTTGGCTATTGTGAAGCCTCATCAAGCCTGGTGTTATGTTTAAATTAAAACATTCATTCTCAATATACTGCTTTGAGTGCAATAGTCCAATAATGGAACTGGTAGATAATGTATTTCTTTGCTTTCATTTTTACAAATTTATATGCGAGAAAATTCTTTCCACATTCGTTAAGGAATGCTAAGAATTTTAAAAGCAAAAGAACAAAGTAATGGATATACACATGTATCATCTGCATATTTTTCACTATGAACTTTGACCCAAAAACTTGTTATTGAATCTTCATCTTTATGCTCTCTGGCCAACTGAGAGTTTCTACGAAGTCTCCACTCCATATCAAGTTTTTGAAGTTCCGAATTTGAAATTAAATTCGGAAAATATTGAGCTAAGGGAACAACTGACTCTTTTTCAGCCTTAGATATTATTTTTGGATTTATAAGATCCATAGCTTTTAATATATCATTACCAAAGTCATGCCTTTTTAAAATCTGCTGGGCTGCTTCTATATAAAAATCTAAACATTGGGTTTGCAATATATGTTTTTGCTCTACAGATAATTTGTTTGACAAGAGATATTGTATAAGTTTAGCCCCTAAATATATGTTTTCTAAAGGTTTGAAATTGTTTGGATTTTTAACATTAATTTTTTTCAATAGAATATAGATTTAAAACTTCCTTTTTAATAAAAAAATCTAAAAGGGTTCTATAAATATCACACATACGTGTGTGCAAATTGTATAATTTAGGCTCAGCAGACTGCATTTCCTTATTAAGGCTATTAAATAATGGCAAAAACATGTTCCAAAAACAACAGAAATGCTAATAATAAGGGATCTTCTAATTTGTGATAAATATTTTCGGCCTCTTGAAGTTTATCACTTGCAATGGCATCGACAAAATATAATTTCAAAGCATTATATTGCTCAATTATAATCTACACACTACAGATTCTAAGGACAACCAGCGCGTTTGGGACGGATGTAAAATCTTGTGAATTTTAGTATGAGTGAACTTCTGAAATTCTTTAAGAGTTTCAACTCGTTTAGGACTATTACATACATAATTGTAAATATCACGTACACAATCCTCCGTAGCTCTTGGTTTTTTAGACTAAGTTTTTTAGACTAAGTTTTAGACAGGCATAGGAGGAACACAAATTAAAGCTGTGACATATACATTTCATTAAAAAAATGTTGGGAATATCATTCTTTAGTCTTGTTACAACCGAATTTTGTTGGCCTACCATAACACTTGCACCGTCCGAAGTAAATCCTATGAGATTTTCTAAATAGGGAATATTATTCTTTTTAAAGAAATTCACAATTTCTCCATATATATCCGAAGCTGCTGCATTTTTCATTGGAACAAGTGTTAGAAATCTATCCTGAACCCTAAAAAATATATTATTGTTATACATGTAAGAAATCTCTAATATTTCCTAAAAAAACTCACCTATTTTCATAAAAATATCTACCAACCATTGCCAAATGTTTGGTGGTGCTTAAGTCAGTCGATTCGTCAATAATCAGCGAAAACTTTACAGTTCATAAAATCCTGCATGTTTCTTCAAAACTGGATACGCCTATGACATTTTTTATCAAAGCTGTTGTCTTAGTTCGGCTGCATTTTATATTTTTTGCTATTTCCGAGTCTGTGCAAATGTTTTTTAAAAGAGAAGGAATATATTCGGCCAGCTTAAACGGTTATGCTCAGATATAAATGCCGAAATATATAAATCTGCTTTCTTGGTTGTCGTGTCCATTGTGGTTTTATTTTTGCCTTGAGCAATAAATGATGTTAATGTTGCCTGACTAGTAGAATCAACCGCCCTACACTTTTTTCTATGCGCCTCACTATCTTGGTGTCTTACTAACTGTAATTTTCCTGAACTTACATTAATACTTTTATTACATATTGTATAATACCCCTCATTTTTATTTGCACTAGGTACTAACCAGTTTTTAAACTCAATTTGCCATTCCTTCTTATACTGCTGGTTATATTTTAGCTTTTTAATATTTTTTGATGAGGTGCCTTTATTTTCTTCATCCGAACTACAACTAATTATTCAAGAATACATTGAAAATTCCTTATAATAAATTTACAAATAATCGCTTACCTCATTATTCTAAAAGTTAAGTTTTTTGTAATGCTTATTAATAGATATATTATATTAAAGAAGGTCACTAATAACTTTGCACTAATCTCTGTTAACACATCGAATATCTCTAATTAAAATACAGTAAGTAAATAAACGGCATAAATCTAACTTAATTCGACAATATTAACAAGTGTCGACAAACACAGCAAACTAATGCTCTTGTGAATCCCCGCTACAGTCACGGCCGACCAATCAGGCAGAGCGATCAGTATTGACACCTATTGCATTTTCGGCTTGTTACACGGGTTGTTAAAAATAAAGTTTGAATTTACATTCTTCGTTTTTCTATTAAAAAATTAAGAGTATACTTTTATAATTTTGTATAGTTACTCATTTTTTAGAGACCGTACAAAAAACGGTAAATATTTTATGTTTTGCGGTAGAGCGGTAGACAAAACGCTAAAACGGTAGATCTACCGCAAAAACGGTAGCTCTGGCACCACTGGCTGGCATTTCAATGCCACAGCCGACTTTACACAGGCCGGATTCGGATCCGTTTTGGTGGATCCGTTTACGCTTTGAAAGCGCCGCTCTGCCGAGATGGACGTTCAATTTTGATTTTGCTTTATTTACAAATGAGAATATTTTATTTATGTGATTGACTTATTGTTTCAAATATGTATAGGCGCCGTTAATAAATACATAAATGCATTATTAGACTTTTTCCCCTATAATCTAGTCTTTAGGTTATATAAATTTCATCAATTAATAAATTGACAACTTTCTCAGTCGGTGCTAAAGAAGTGGATACAATGTTTAAATAATTAGTGGTGTCGTTAGTTTTATTTAAGTCAGAATTTGATGACACACAAAGTTAGAAGAAACATACTGTAGGTACCTCTTAGTGAGTAGATTAAAATAATCTCTAAGCAATTCTTATGCGCAAGGAGATATAATATACCGGGTGGTGCGTCGCCGAGCCCATGTAAATTTTAAGGGGGTCAATTATTGGCTTCCCTGTGCATTTTACAGAAAAAATGTAAAAACCCTCGTGCAAAGTTTCTGTAAAATTTTAATAAGCCAATCTTGAATTATTCAATTAAATGTAATTGCAAAATTACTAAATTTTCGGTTCAGGTAAAACCAGACACCAGCCACCAGCAAACAATTTGTTATAAGGCTTTGTCAAATCTGACCTACAGCCGAATACAAGAATTTTTTTTTTCGTTTTATCAATCTCACAACCATACATTCAAAGTAAGACACGTTAACATTACTTTTTTATCTAAACTTTGATTTAATATAACGATGAAGTTAAACCAATAACAACTATTAGTATCGATTATTAAAAAAATTATTTTATCATACTTAGAATATAATTAAATAAATAGCAGTATCTAAAATATTTTCAATTTATTTTCCCATCAAGCCTATCTGGTCCATTTCAACCATTAAACCTATTGTTAGTAAATTCGAGTCCAAAGACATTGCAATACATAATTGTAAATGTTTAACTCAGAAGATCGAACATAGATCCGAAAAAAGGGAGAACAGAACCCTTAATATTTTACTAAGTGTGGAAAAATAAAATAAAATACAATAACTTTTTTAAAAATAATAGAGAATTACATAAAAACATCAATTAATCAAATATTCAAACAACCCCCATTAACAGCTAAACAATATCCTAACCGATCATAAAATTCATTTTTAACGTTACTAAGTTGATATTGGGAAATTTTATTACATTCTAACGAAATAGCGTTTTGTAACTGGTTTAGATTCTCAAATTTTACACTTTTATAAATGACACTTTTTAAATGACCCCACAAAAAGAAATCATTCGGTGAAAGATCAGGTGACCTGGCTGGCCAAAGTATCCGGTACCGTGGACCAATTATATTGCCGTTAAAAGCATTTTCCAAGCACTCTCTAACCATACGGGCGTTATGGGCCGGGCAACCATTCATTTGGTACCAGATCATTTGATGATTGATTGATTGATTTTCCTGAACAACTTCTTCCAAGGCGGGTCCAATTTGATTTTGAAATAAGTCCAAATAGGTTTCAGCTGTTAGGTTATAGTCCACAAAAAAGGGTCAAATGATATAGTGTCCGATAATTCCCATGAATACATTTGTTTTTTGGGGATAT
Source organism: Anthonomus grandis grandis (assembly GCF_022605725.1). Classification (NCBI taxonomy): domain Eukaryota; kingdom Metazoa; phylum Arthropoda; class Insecta; order Coleoptera; family Curculionidae; genus Anthonomus; species Anthonomus grandis. The sequence goes on from NC_065546.1 coordinate 20,638,826, forward strand.
TGTGTCCGAGTATGAACAAAGCGATGTTCATTTTCTTGGCTTCAATCGGCAATTTTGAACATTTGGTTCATTGTTAAGGGTAAATGTACATTCATCGGTAAATCAAATATTTCTTAAAAAATTCCTATCATTATTGGCTCTTTCCATCATTTCAAAACAAAATGCCATTTTTCGCTCTTCATCTCCTTCCTGCAGCTCTTAATGTTTTTTGAATTTATACGAATAATATTTGTGCTTTTTTAAAGTGCGCAATACCGTTGTATGATGTTTATTTACCTCTTGCCCAAGAACCCTCGTACTAACCATCTTGTTTTCCTCCACACTCAGTAGAATATTAAGATCTCTGTTCTCTCTTTCTTCGGCTCTATTTTCGATATCCTGAGTTGAACATTTACAATTATTTATTACGGTACCTTTGGACTCAAACTTATTGACAATACGTTTAATAGTTAAAATGGACGGAATGGGCTTGGTGGGGAAATAAACTGAAAACATTTCAGAAACATTTCGTTTCCCGCATAATACCACTTAATTATGGCTATTTTTTCGTCGATTGAATAATTCATACTTGTTTTCAAATATCGACTGTCAGTATCGACTATTCATTGACACTTTTCCTCACGTCAGTCACAATATTCATTTTACTGGTGCCCGTTTGGTTTTACCTGAACCGAAAATTTGCTAATTTTGCAGTCGCATTTAATTGATTAATTCAATATTCGCTTATTAAAATTTTTTTAAAATTTTGCACAAGGGTTTGCCAGATTGGTCTCTTCAAAAAGTTTTATGGTCTATTAAAAGTATTACTCGATTAAAAATGTCACTATCTTTTTTATTCTTTAAGTTGTGTGAATCAGAACTTTCCAATAAATTTAACGCCTATTTTAAGAAATCTAAACTTTGGATGAGAGGTATGGTTTATTAAGCTCACAATATTCCGAAGACTTATACCTAGTTAATAGATTTTCGAGTTGAGACCACCTACTTAATTTCAATTCGAAAGGTAAAATCCATTTTAGGTCATTTTGGGACTCATTGTTTTTTAAAAACACTTTAACGACCTACATCGCTATCTATTGATATGTGATAAAAATAGTTATATAAGCATGATTTAAGTTTAAAGTATAGAAATATAGTTTTATATCTCTCCAACAATTTTTACATTCCACAGGTCCGATATTTTTTGGGAATAATTACTATAATAAATATCTTGAAAATTTGTTATGAAATCAAGTTGCTCAAAGGCTTTATTGGCAAGTTCATTACATTTTTGTTGTTCACTATTTCTTTTGTCTGGCTTTTCTAGGAAGAGGCACTGTTTTTGTTAAATATGGCGGTAAATTTGGAAAAATTTGAGGCACTGCTGAGTAAACTAATCTTGCGTTAACTCTAATCTTAGTGATTGTGCCATCAGGTAAAAGCTAATTATTTTTACATATAATATAATTCAGGTCAAACCACACAATATTAAGTAGGAGCCCAATTATCTCTAGGTATGGCTGTTAGCCATTTAATTTTAAGTTCTTTATCTTTGGGGAAGCCAAAAACAAAAATACTTGCCTCCCCTACTCTTAAACTACTTTTGTAATTAGATTTACATACGGGAACACAGCAGGGACTTGGCATGTTTCAAAAGGCAAAAAAATTCTTCAATTAATTCCTATATATAAATAAAACTAATAGATTTACCTATACTTACTAATACTATGGGTATTCCTTACCAGATTTCCTCCAAATATATTTATAAATAAAATAAAACCTAAATTTTTTCATGTGAATAAAGCATTAACCTCGGATCTTAGGCATTAGTTTCTAGTTTTAGTGGAACACAAGATATTCACAACAAATCCCAAATCACACAGATAAAAGCACAACACAAAAATCTTAAAAGTGATATGTAAAATAAACTTGAAAATACATAACACACCGACACTGGCTGGGAGATGTTACTCAGATTTAGTAAGTTCTTAATAATAACTAGATTCACTTTCCTTTCCGAAATTTTACTTAAAAACCCAAATTTACAAGAGGAATTCAAACGATCCCCATTGAGTCCCATGAGAACTGAAACGAAAACGGATCTGTAAGCCATGTTGCCGATGTTATCATTTCGCGGCTGGACTAAAATCGGCTATGTCAATGCCATGACATTACTCTTGCCACTAACTTCATTCTATTTATTTTGATGACGTACGACGTCATACATCACAGCCAAATGTCAACAAATATGTTGGTCTGTGATTTTTTCAGTAAAAGTGTTCTTTGCTGAAAAGATAGATTTCATTTAAAGGGTAGAGATAATAGATTCATACCTATTTCTGGATAAACAAAGCTTGAATGGCATGGCTCTGGTAGCTGATGATACTCTTGCATTCGGTGAGGAAGACTCCCAGATTGGTCAAAATGGTATATTAACGTGAGTATCTTGCCTTTATTTTCAATGTTTTCTTTATTATAAACTCTATTCTAATTTCCAAGTAAAATTTGACAATAAAATATCGGGTATTAGTAGTAGCAGTAATAGTGAGGGGACAGTGTCCAGCAAAAAGGCCTAATAGTTGCTTTCTGCCAGCCCCTGAAACTCTCCCATTACTGATGGTCACTCTCCCTAGTCTCCCTTAACAGATGACTCATCTAAATGTTAGCAAGTAGGCCTTCCAAGTTAAGGTCCTTTAGCTTTTCTTGTGGCTGGGCACTGTGCTTAAGAATAGTAGGTGTCAGTGGAGGCTTTACTGACCTACTAGGACTCCTGTCAGGTCTACTATAATCGCTTTGTGCTGGGACTCCAGCCATGCGATCTTAATTTTAGTTGATTTTTTTGTTGGCTTGTATTCACAGGTATGCCAGCCAAAATTTTGACTTGTTCATCATCAAATAATTTCTTATAAGTTCACTGCATTAAAATTCTACATTAAAAAAATTCAGCAATGAGTTGTGAAGAAAAAGTACTAATGGTTAAATGGCAAACATGGATAGGGATTTTGTAAGATATATTTGCTTCAGAGATGAATGAATGAATGAATGAATGAATATATTACTGACATAATTTACAATATGTTACATAGGTAATTCTAGAATTAATTACATTTGTCTTAATATCTACACTAGGTACACCTAGATATAAAAATCTGTATGTGTAGTTATAATCACTACATAGATTTAAACATTCTAAAATTAGTAAATATTTGAATGAGAAGAAAAAACTAGTTTAATGCACTTTTACTTTAAACAATGAACATTCAAAATTATCAGTATTGGGATAAAGAAAATCAGCATAGATATGTAACAACAGGAGCTCAGGATCCATAGAAAGTTAATGTTTGAAATCGAAATTTAAATACAAATTATTACTTAGAACTACATAAGGAAGAAATTTTGCCGAGTTTAAATGAGCTTGCTGGGGAAAATCAAGAGGTTTCATATTAAATGGATGGTTGCATGGAGTACAATGCTTGCTGTTGGGGAATGTTATTGGCCTGCCGCATGTAATAAATTGGTCATTAAGGTCTTTGATCTCTTCCCAAATGATTTTTTTCTGTGGGGCGATTTAAAATTTACAAGGATAAGAATTATTCAAATCTGAAGATTACTTTTTCTAGTCACATAAACCAAATTACTTTAAAGGCAATGTGGGTATTAGGATTTATCCAAAGATCTTCAACCAATTTTTCAATATTTACATTTAAAAGGTTATAATCTTGACAGTGATGCTATCTATAAGTTCCTTTTTGATCTGTATAGCCAAATCAACAGTGGTGGAGTTTCCACAGCATATCATAGTGGCAAAAGCAAGTCAAAAATGGCATTAGCAAGTGTTTATTGGCTCTGTTTGTTTGGGTTATGACTCAGTAAATTGGGTAAGAGTGCCACAGGGCTCTGTCTTAGTCCAGCGCTTTTTCTTCTGTATGTTAATGATTTAGGCAAACCTTTACATCCAGGGGAAATTTACTGTATTTGTTGATGACACCACGATTTTATGGCACATCTTAGACAGCCAGTCTCTACACTCTTTTCTGCAGATTTACAGCAATTAAAGATCTGGTTTGATTCAAATTTCTTGTCATTAAATGCAGACAAAATTAAGGTTATGAGCTTTAAAGGCTCCCTGGAGGAGATAGTATCTCTTGGGGGCATTTCCATCAAGCAATACAGCACCAGCCGGCTCCTTGGATTGACCATAGATAAAAATCTTGCTTTTGGAGAGCATATTGTTGGTCTTGCTAAGGCAATATCTTTAGGCTGTTTTGCAGTACAGTAGACAATTAAGGAACTTCGAACATTGGTTGATAGATCTGTTTATTTTGCTTTTATTGGGTCGCATATTAGGTATGGTATTTGTTTCCGAGGAAATGCTAGCCATTATCTCAAAACAGGCTCTCTGGTACATTTCCAGGATAAAACCCAGAGAGCCTTGTAGACCTCTGTTCATCAAAGAGAGTGTTTTTATGGTCATAAGTATCTATATTCTGGAAGTGGCTAGCATCTCATACAAAATTGTCATAAATTCATGGCAGAAAATCCCAGGTATGTTACATGTCAAGTAAACAACTTGCATCTACCTATCCTACATCTACTTTCACGCAGAAATCTATCAGCTATGAGGGCATAAAGGTATTTAATCACCTACCATGTAACATTAAAGAGGCAACATCAATTAATATATTTAGACAGCGACTATGTACACTCTTAGTGGGGAAGGCATATTATTCTTTATTGGAATTTTATAAACACTCATTTCCATTTTCCAGGCGAGGTTCACACTATCTATACCGACTTTTCGAAGGCGTTCGACAGGGTCAATCATGAGATACTTTTGAGTAAGCTTGGAGCCGTGGGTGTAGGGGGAAATTTCTTGAGATGGTTTCGCAGCTACCTATCAGATAGGTCCCAAATTGTAAGGGTCAATGGCTTCATGTCCTATGAGCTAAGTGTTCCCTCAGGTGTTCCTCAAGGATCACATTTGGGGCCGCTTCTTTTTAATGTTTTTATGAACGACATCCACTCATGTTTTAAATATTCCAGATTCTTATGTTTTGCAGATGACCTGAAATGTTTTCTAGCTATCTCCTCTCTTAATGACTGTGTCAATCTACAGTCAGATCTTTCCAGACTGGAAGAGTGGTGTGTTCAGAACTGCATGGATTTGAATCCAGCCAAGTGCTATAGTATTTGCTTCTCCAAGCGTAGAAATACCACAACATTCACATATTCCTTGTGCAATAGACCCTTGTCGAATGTGACAACAATTAGGGACCTTGGAGTCATATTCGACTCATCTCTTACATTTAGCTTTCATATATCTGAGATAGTAACAAAAGCCCTTAAAATAATAGGTTTTGTCAAGAGATGCACAAGAGATTTTACAAATACCCCTGCTATCCGCATGCTCTACTGTACATTGATCAGACCTTTGTTGGAGTATGCCTCCTCAGTCTGGAGTCCTCATTATGCCTGCTATATTCACAGGTTGGAACAGGTGCAACGGAGAATGCTGAAATACCTGGCATTTAAATCCAAAATTGATCCTGTTGACAACTACCATTATGATTACAGGGTTCTGTATGAGCTGTTTTGTCTTCCTCCTCTTGTTGTTCGTCGGGAACAACGGGATTTAAAAAATTTGTATAACCTTCTGACTGCTTCTGTAGATTCACCAGACCTGCTATATTCAATAGGTCTAGCAATACCTACGAGAAATACAAGGTCAAACAGCCTTTTCTACCAACCTTTCTGTAGAACAAACATCAAGTACAATAGCTTTATTGCTAGATCAGCCAGGCTTGCAAATAATAGTACATCTCTGAACATAGATTTCAATATAAGTCCAAGGCGCTTTGCTAAGTTTGTTGAGGATTTTCATGTGTGACTTTGTATATTGTTGTGGGGTTTTTGCTATTCTGTTTAATTGTGTGTACATACTATTCATACTTCATACTATTGTGTGCTGGTTTAAACCAATTTTGGAGGTGATAATTGGGTTCAAGGGAGTGAAAACTGAATTTAATTAATTTTATTGTGTTCTTTTGTTGTATATTTTTTAAGTTCTCCTGTTGCCATTATTTATTAATCCTGTTTTATTCTATGACTGTGATAGTGATGGGTTGTGAATATCAAATGATAATTATATAAAATAATACTAAGTATAAATTGTTTGAGGTTATAAATTATTGTTATTGTAAATTATGCTATTTCTGTAAAAATGGGTAATGCCCGTAAATAAATAAATAAATAAATAAATAAATTTTAATTATACCGGGTGGTGTGTCGCCAAGCAGAACATAGGAAAACCCATGTAAATTTTAAAGAGGTCAATTATTGGCTTCCCTGTACATTTTATAGAAAAAATGTAAGATAACTTTTTGAAGAGACCAATCTGGCAAACCCTTCTGCAAAATTTCAAAAAATTTTAATAAGCGAATCTTGAATTATTCAATTAAATTTTCGGTTCAGGTAAAACCAAACGGGCACCAGTAAAATGAATATTGTCACTGACGTAAGGAAAAGTGTCAATAAATCAGAGACAGTCGATATTTGAAAACAAGTATGAATTATTCAATCGACGAAAAAATAGCCATAATTAAGTGGCATTATGCGGGAAACAGTTTTAGAGCAGTAACTGAAATGTTTTCAGTTTATTTCCCCACCAAGCCCATTCCTTCCATTTCAACTAGAAAGAAAGAAAGAAAGAAAGAAAATGTGCTATATTACGTAAGACAAAACAAAATCTTGTGTACAAGCATCCTAAAAACTAAAAAATTCTAAATTCACTTTAAATTTCAAATTTCAAACAAACATAACATCTAAAATATTTTAGCATAAAATTTTACTATTAAACGTATTGTCAATAAGTTCGAGTCGAAAGGTACCGTAATAAATAATTGTAAATGTTCAACTCAGGATATGGAAAATAGAGCCGAAGAAAGAGAGAACAGAGATCTTAATATTCTACTGAGTGTGGAGGAAAACAAGATGGTTAGTACGAGGGTTCTTGGGCAAGAGGTAAATGAACATCATACAATGGTATTGCGCACTTTATAAAAACACAAATATAATTCGTATAAATTCGAAAAACATCAAGAGCTGCAGGAAGGAGATGAAGAGCGAAGAATTGCATTTTGTTTTGAAATGATCGAAAGAGCAAATAATGATAGGAATTTTTTAAGAAATATTTGTTTTACCGATGAATGTACATTTATCCTCAACAATGAACCAAATGTTCCGAATTGCCGGTATTGGAGCCAAGAAAATGAACATCGCTTTGTTCATACTCGGACACAATATCCCCAAAAAACAAATGTATTCGTGGGAATTATCGGACACCATATCATTGGACCCTTTTTATGGACTATAACCTAATAGCTGAAACCTATTTGGATTTATTTCAAAATGAAATTGAACCCGCCTTGGAAGAAGTTGTTCAGGATATTTATATATATCGTATATTTATTATAATGCCCGTATGGTTAAAGAGTGCTTGGAAAATGTTTTTAACGGCAATATTATTGGTCCACGATACCGGATAATTTGGCCAGCTAGGTCACCTGATCTTTCACCGAATAACTTCTTTTTGTTGGGTCATTTAAAAAGTGTTATTTATAAAAGTGTAAAATTTGAGAATCTAAACCAGTTACAAAACGCTATTTCGTTAGAACGTAATAAAATTTCCCAATATCAACTTAGTAACGTTAGAAATGAATTTTATGATCGGTTAGGATATTGTTTAGCTGTTAATGGGGGGTTGTTTGAACATTTGATTAATTGATGTTTTTATGTAATTCTCTATTATTTTTAAAAAAGTTATTGTATTTTTCCACACTTAGTAAAATATTAAGAGTTCTGTTCTCTCTTTTTTCGGATCTATTTTTGATCTTCTGAGTTAAACACTTACGATTATTTATTGCAATGTCTTTGGACTCTAATTTACTAACAATAGGTTTAATGGTTGAAATTGACCAGATAGGCTTGATGGGAAAATAAATTGAAAATATTTCAGATACTGCTATTGATTTAATTAAATTCTAAGTATGATAAAATTATTTTTTTAATAATCGATAATAATAATTGTTATTGGTTTAACTTCATCGTTATCTTAAATAAAAGTTTAGATAAAAAAGTAATGGTAACATGTCTTACTTTGAATATATGGTTGTGAGATTGATAAAACGAAAAAAAAAACATTTCTTGTATTCGGTTGTACGTCAGATTCGACAAAGCCTTATAACAAATTGTTTGCTGGTGGCTGGTGTCTGGTTTTACCTGAACCGAAAATTTGGTAATTTTGCAATTACATTTAATTGAATAATTCAAGATTCGCTTATTAAAATTTTTTGAAACTTTGCACGAGGGTTTGCCAGATTGGTCTCTTCAAAAGTTATCTTACATTTTTTCTGTAAAATGTACAGGGAAGCCAATAATTGACCCCCTTAAAATTTACATGGGATTTCCTATGTTCCGCTCGGCGACTCACCACCCGGTATATTATGTGGATGTATTTATTTATTGTATTTATTCATTTTTAATCTTTTTTGCATTTTAATGTGTAATGTTGAGTTTGCTGACAAAAATTTTATTAATAATGTTTTCATAATTTGTACATTTATTTGTAGAGTGCTGTCTCTTTTATTATTTATAGGTAAAGTAGGTATTTTTAATGGCTTTGTCAACAACAATTTATTGTTTTAAGAACAATAAATTGTTGTTGATTAATAACAAATAAAGCACATTTTGACTTTGACTATACTGTTCTTGTGTACATCCCATTTTAGAATACTGTTAAGTCCATAAAATAAAAAGAGTGTATAATACATTTTTAAGAGTTGTGGCTTACAGATCTGGTTATCAGAGAGAGGAATATGAATATGAGTGGGTTAGATTAAGTCTGAATTTACATTCTTCAGAAGCAAGGAGAATCCTGATTGATATGGGTTTCATGCATCAGGTAGCATTGATACTACCATTGACTGCCCCCAATTGTTGAACTTAATTAACTTTTAATTAATACATTCTGGAAATAGGAGCAGAGAAAGTTTATTTGTTCCATTCCATTTGACTAGCTATGACATCAATGACCCTATTTCATGTTTGGTTTTTAAGGCTGATAGTTTGGCTGACCAGATAAATTTTTTGACTCCAGTCTTACAAGCTTTAGTAGAGATTTAAAGAAAATTTTGTGATACCCACCTACTTACAACTAGTGTTTAAATGATTTGTACTGTTGCAACTTTTATGGTTTATGTAATATTAAATTTGTATTAATTTTAAAGAGTTTGGGTACTTGTTTTAAGTTTTGGATTGTTATTAGCTGCTTAGGCAAGTTTTACTAATATGTAGACTTGTTGTGTAATGACATGTTTTATCTGGTGTTGATTTTGATTTATAATATTGATTCTAAATGGATAATTAAATAACACTGCATTATAAAAGTGGTTGTTTAAAATAGTGTGCTTTATAAAGATAAAGTAAATATCAAAAATACTGGTTTGAAAATTTTAAATAGGCATGTAAGTAAAAGATTTAGGTAATAAAACACAATGAATATTATTTTTCCGTGATTACTTGATTAAAAATTAAAACTTTCAGTGCATTCATTGTCGATTATAACAATTAAAAAATTAATTTTTTTCTATGAAAACTAAAAAAGTTTCAGAGAAGTAGGATCATTTTAAGAATAAATTTAGGTCTAGCCTATTGATAGATATGCAAGTTACAAAATATCCAAAAAGGCTGTTATTATTAAAAAAATATGTATGTACACAATAAATTAAATTTTTTCCTATTTCTGATTTCTAAGCATTAATCTTCACTATACTGGCAATCATAAATTGTTGGTTAATATTTCTATTTGACAGATATTTTAAGCACTTGATCAATTAACATTCTAGTCTGGTGCCTATGCTTCACCTTTTCTTAAATATCTCTATATGAATGTATGAATTTGCATGTTTTCTAGTACATACCAAGATTAAATATGAAAACTCATTGGTGAGTGAAGAAAAAAAGTATAATACTACCCAGGCTTGTATAAAATATTTTTAACTGTATAATTTTGGCTGGTCATTGTGGCACATGTTATTACACTCTGATTTGTTTTATTTTTTGAAAATGTTGACCTTTATTCAAGATTTAATAATTAAAATAAGTTATTAATATACAGGGTGCCTCCGATTAAGTCGGCACTATTGGTATCTTTGTTAATATTTAAGATACAGGGTCGGTTAAATTAGCAAACTAGTAGGATTTTTTCTGTTGATTAAAATGGTGAAAACAGAAAAAAAATTGAACATCGCGTTTTCGAGAAAATGTGAAAAATGTACTTTTGTTAAATGGAATCCCCTGTATATTTTTACATAAATCAAAAGATAATAATTTTCTTAATAAAAAAGTTTATTTACACTAATAGCCTAAACCTAAAAATAACAAAGTTATAGCGACATTAATAATTTTGTCAAATTTAGGCAAGTTGGCTTTGAAATAAATAACATCAAGTAAAACTACTAATTTACAATAAATGAGCAAAAACATCGCCATCTTGTTCAATACATTTCTGAGCACACTTAAGCATACGTCTTGTAGCTTTTAAGATTGATCTTCTATCTATTGATCCAATTATTTGCCTAATATGTGTTTGAAGTTCATCAACGGTTTCTGTATTTTTTTTATACATTTTTTATGTAACCCCAAAAATAAAAATCTAGAGGGGTTAGGTCTGGTGACCTAGGTGGCCAACGAATCGGGCCACGTGTCGCAATCCATTTATCGTCAAACAGTCTATTAAGTAATATTCTTACATCATTTAGTTGATGGGGAGGTGCTCCATCCAGTTCAAAATAGATTTGTTGCCGTCCCTCCAAGTTAACATTATCCAAATAATCTTCCAGCGCTCCAGATAATATGAGTTGAACATATCTCCTTCCAGTCAAAGTGCCATCATAAAACACAGGTCCTATTACTTGGCTTCCTATTAAGCCGCACCAAACGTTTATACTAAATTGATTTTGAGGATTTCTGGGATCAGTAAGGAAAAGATTTTCTTGGGACCAATAGTGTACATTTTTACGGTTAAACATACCTTTGTTTGAAAAATTAGCTTCGTCGCACCAAATTATACGTTTTAAAATATTATCATTAGCTTCATATGCATTCCGTAACCAGTTGCAAAAAGCAAGTCTTCTTTCGTTATCGCCAGGCAACAATGTTTGTACTGGTCGATACTTATATGGCACAAATTTGTGTTTCTTTAAGACCCGCCAAATTGTTACTAAGCTCACACCGTAAGCTCTTGCTAAATTTCTAGTTGAGTTTTCCATATGAGCTTGAAAATATGCCATAATAGAAATTTCAACATCCTCGCTTACTATAAATTGGTTCCTTCTTCTAGTTCTTTTAACGTGTTTTCGTTACTTCTAAATTTTCTGTAGAGAATTAAAAAGTATCTACGGTTTGTCAAGTTACGAGTCTGGAATCTTTGGCGGTACTCTTCTAGCGCTCTGTCACTATTTTTTCGACATACAAGGTAACATTCTAACATATCACAATATGCGTAAAAGGCATTTTACTAATTTACATTTTACAAAAATCACAAACTTTGCTAACATGTAACTGTCAGTATTTCTTTATTTAATAAAATCTTTACGGCTACTGTCATTTTATTATTCAGAAAATGATTTATTTGTTTTGCTCTCAAAAAGTTCAAGGCCAACTTGCCTAAATTTGACAAAATTATTAATATCGCTATAACTTTGTTATTTTTAGGTTTAGGCTATTAGTGTAAATAAGATTTTTTATTAAGAAACTTATTATCTTTTGATTTATGTAAAAACATACAGGGGATTCCATTTAACAAAAGTACATTTTTCACATTTTCTCGAAAACGCGATGTTCAATTTTTTTTCTGTTTTCACCATTTTAATCAACAGAAAAAATCCTACTAGTTTGCTAATTTAACCGACCCTGTATCTTAAACATTAACAAAGATACCAATAGTGCCGACTTAATCGGAGGCAATCTGTATATTAATCCATCACCAAGGTGTTTTCCGGAAAAACTACTTTCGCTTTTTTAATTAATTTTTTTTTTTAAATATTTTAACATTCATTTATAAAACTTCTTTAAGTTTCTGGTAAAAACGTTTTGTGTTTTTTTTATTAATTAAAGAGTAGGGAGGTTGTAGTTAGTGTTGAAAGTCTCTGATGCCTCACTTATAGGATTATGCTGCACAATATTAGTTCTAACATTACCTAACTGAATGTCACTGCATTTTTCTAAAATTATAAGAATGACCTTGATTAGAATGTATTATATTGCACTTTTTTGCAGTGGTTTTATAAATCTTTTAGGTTTTAGCATACAAACAAATTGACAGAATCCAAAAAGAGTATCCTGACATTACAATTTTAACCTAATATATAATCTAATTTAAATATTAATGACAAATGTAATTCCTACTTGTGCATAAGTAACTTAACAAAATATCAAAATTATAAAGCAACACACAACCTCAAACCAGTCCCAGGAACTTACATTTATTGCAAACTCTTTGCAAATATTGGCAGTTTTAATTATTCTTCCCTAAAAGAGCATTCTGATCATAATTCGTTTTGCAATAAAGAATATAGAACAACTCATGGTTTCTAAGTTGCTGAACAGGAATAAATCTTACTAAGTAGGCATGGAGAGATTATTTACATTATTGTACAAAGTCAACAATATTGTAAAAAAAATAGTACATCTCTTTTCCAGTTCAATGATTTTCAAATTTGAATGAAGCATCAGAGTAATGATGATTCTCAATGAAAAAGTTAGGCCTGTAACAAATAAATTGTTAAAACTAGCTCTGTGTCTTTTTAAGTTGGCCAATTAAGGAGTCAACATTTGCTTGAAGAATCTTACAATTAAGCACAGAGCCGATTTAGAGAAATATATTTAGGTCATCAGCACAGCAAAGGTAGGAGCAAGAAACAAATAGGATTTTAATATAATTGATTTAACATATAAAGAGTAAAGAACCAAGATTGGTTATTTAAGGGACTCCAGAAGATGATGAAAATCTTTCCAAACAAAAGCCCAGTAGAGCAAAGATAGATCTGTTCAAGAGATCAGACTCAAACCATCTGAGAAAATCGCCACAGCTCTTCTCTGCCACCCTATCAATCATGATAGTATGAGAAATATCATTAAATGCCTTGCTAAAATCTGTGTTCTGCTAGAATTAGCCAAAGACTTATTTATATAAAATGAGAGACCATTCAATTCAATTTAGTTCTAAGTTTTTTTTTTGCAAAAAACCACACTGCCTCAGCATAATGTCAATTATCACAAAGTTCAAAATATGTGAATAGACTGGTTTTTTAAAAAGTTTGGAAACGTGTGTACGTACACAGTTTGCCAACAGATCTATAATTTTTAGCATTATTTTTCAGTCTACTTTTACATATTAAAATTATCGCAGATACTTTCCAAAAGCCTGAAAAACCTCCCAAAAGAAAGTGACTAATTACACAGGTATTAAGGATAAGAGTAGGGAAATTGCAATTTTGTGCACCCTTTTGCAAAAATACCTGGAATTTCATCTGGCCTTGCACCCTTAAAATAAATAAACCAACTTCAATGTCATCAGAGTGAAACAAAGAAAAAATAAAACATGCAGGTACATGTCAATGTTCCCTGTTTTGAAGTTTTTTTTTAAATTATGTTGACTTAACACTTACTACTACAGACTCTGTGCACTTTGATTTTCATAGGTTAAAAATGCCTGAGGAAAGAAGATGAACTGATAATTGCTACTACCGTTCTCTATAATTAACTCTACGTATGGTATGTGCAGGTAACGTTCATAATAATAACAGTTCGTAGTAACGTTCATAGTAATAGCTATTGCTATTACCAGAACGCCCGCGGCCTGCGCTCCAAGACCAATACCTGCTTTAGTGCTGCGTCTACTTCTGGCTATGATATTATTTCCATCACAGAAACTTGGCTCCAAAATGATATACTTGATGGTGAAATCCTTCCCAACTCATACGTAATGTACCGTTCTGATAGAAGAATTGACCTTGTTGCTGCTTCAAGGGGTGGTGGTGTTTTACTGGGGATTCTGAACCACCTCTCCTCGGAAGCCCTCGACCTCTCTGCGATCAGCCAAGAAATACCGGAAATCGATCTGGTAGGATGTAAAGTCAAATTTAATCATTTCATACTGTATATTTTTGTATTGTACGTTCCTCCTTCCATCGACTCCGTGCAATTAGAACGCTTTCTCGAAGCCTTTTCCATGGTTAATGCAATCTATTCTGAACATGTGATTATCCTGGGAGACTTTAATGTCCCCACTTATATTGAACACTCGGTATCTCCCAATAGTAAACGTCAACTTCTAAGTAATTTTTTTGATTTCCTAAACTATAAGCAATTCAATAACGTGGTAAATAACAATCTTCGCTGTTTGGATTTAATCTTTGCAAGCTTTAACATCTCTGTACTTAACAGCGGTGCATCTCTTGTCCCGGAGGATACCTACCATCCTTCTTTGTCATTTGAATTCCATGCAGGCCTTATCTCTCTCAATAACCTACCCCTTAATAAATCTGAAATAAAGGAATTTAATTTTAGAAAGGCTAACTTTCCGCTTTTGTATCAGCTGCTACTAGATACTGATTGGTCGCCTATCATGGTGCAGCAGGACGTCAACTCCGCATGTGATGTTTTTTATGATATACTGAACAACACTTTCGCTAGAGCGGTACCCTTCAAGGTAAAACGTAAAAGACGTTTCCCTCCCTGGTTTTCGGCTGACATAATTCGTAATATATATAAAAAGGAAAGAGCATTTCGTGATTTTAAGATTTCCAAGTCTAAACAACATCTAGAGATATTTAGATCTCTGCGCAAGACAATTAAAGCTCTAACTGCACAAGCCTACAAAATGTACATCCATAGTATTGAGAACAAAATAACCTCCGATCCGAGTGAATTTTGGTCTTTTATTCGAAGCAAACGTAATCAGTCTCAAATCCCCGGCTCAATGAAGCTTTCTAACCAATCATACAATACGCCTGACAGCATTGTGTCCGCTTTTGGAGATTATTTCAGGAGTGTATACACGAACTCACTTCCTAGCGATCATCCTGTCGTCTCTGAACCTCCCTTAACTTGCATAGACGTCGTCGCGCTCGCGGCGACCGACATTATAATGGCGAGCAAGTGTCTCAAAAGCAAAATGACCTCTGGCCCAGATCTAATTCCTAGTTTTTTAGCTAAGGACTGCTCTGTTGCACTTACAGACCCTCTGCTCCACATTTTTAATCTGATCCTTAACACAGGTATTTTTCCCAATATCTGGAAGCAAGCTAAAGTTTGCCCTATCTTTAAAAAGGGCGATGCTGGAACAATAGAGAATTACCGCCCTATATCCATTCTGTGCAATTTCTCAAAGTTATTTGAGTTGGCTCTCTATAAATTAATTTTTCCCAAGGTTAAGTCCATGCTGGCCAACGATCAACATGGCTTTGTTTCTGGCCGCTCATGTACTACAAACCTAGCATTCTTCTCTCAGTTTGTGTGCGAAGCACTTAATGATAGAAGTCAAATCGATGTTATCTACACAGACTTTCAAAAGGCTTTTGACCAGATTGACCACTTCATCCTATTAAATAAGCTTGAACGCCAGTTTGGATTCTCCGATCGCTTGATAAAGCTCCTTAACTCCTATTTAGTTGACCGCTCTCAGTTTGTAGTGGTCGAAGGCTTTAGATCTGCTTGTTTTTCACCCACCTCTGGAGTTCCTCAGGGCTCGAACTTGGGCCCCCTTCTCTTTAACGTTTTCGCTAATGACTTGATCTCCACCCTCAATTGCTCTCGGTTAGCATATGCTGATGACCTAAAGCTTTTCCATAGGATTGACTCTATAGCAGATTGTGGTCTACTGCAAGAGAACATGAATGCTGTACACCATTGGTGCACTTTGAATCGGCTTAACCTTAATGTTTCCAAGTGTAATGTGGCCAGCTACTTTCGTATCAAAAGTCCAATTACCTTTAATTACTCAGTTAATGGAGAGTCTCTGGCAAGGTCTACCTGTTTCAAGGATCTTGGAGTCACCTTTGACCAAAAATTTTCTTTTATCCCTCACATCGAAGATACTGTTTCTAGAGCTACTCGCATGCTAGGCTTTATTATTAGAAATTGCAAACTTTTTTTGAACACTGCCACTGCCAAAACGCTCTACTATGCATTTGTTAGATCCAGGCTGGACTACTGCTCCCTCGTTTGGTCTCCCATTTACAACCAGCACATTCACCTATTAGAATCAGTCCAACGGCGATTCCTTAAATGTTTGGCATTTAAGGATGATGGAGTCTATCCTCCAAGGGGTTTTGACCATAACCTGCTGCTCTCTAGATATACTGAACGGTCACTTGCGAAGAGGAGAGAAATGCATTCGGTGAAATTCTTGTTTAATTTACTTAACCATAAGATTGACTGCCCATCCCTTTTGCAAAGGATTTGCTTTCATATACCACGCCTAGGATCCAGACAGTGTCCAGCTTTTAACTTGGACACAGCCAGGTCCAACATTCTGTACCAGAGTCCTATTCACTTTATGTGTCAAAACTTTAACACTATTGCTGATTCTTGTGACATTCACCATGATGATTTGGCACTTATCTTGAATCACCTGCGTATGGTTGGTGGGGGAGGCTAGGTTATTTAGTTTTTGGTTATTTAGTTTTTAGCTTGAATACATTTATTTACTAATTTTTTTTTTTTTTGGTCTTTTGATTTAAATTAATTCTTGATTCTTATCCTAATTTAGTGTTGATTTTTTATTATTTATTTTCTCAAGTTCACTACTTTTTTTTTTTTTTTTTATTATATAGCAATTCTTTTATAGTTCTTTTATAGTTTAGTTGCATGAATCTAATACAATTCATGCATTCGTACATTTATATATTTAATTGATTTTCCTGTAACTGGGTATATGTAACCTGTTGGAAATAAAGCTTATTATTATTATTATTATTATTATTATTATTATAATATTGATTCTGTGAGGCACTACACACTATGGTCACCTTTGTAATTACATTTTTTAAATTTAAATAAATAAGCTGATAATCCTCCTGATATATTTTTTATTTTACATTATTCAGGGATGATTTTTAATTTAGTCAATAAGTGAAAAACATATTTTTTTAAAGGCACCCATATGTGACCCTTTTTCATGTGGCCTTCAAAGTTGCAGCAATAGTCTCATACATGCTCTGTGGATGGTTTAGCAACAGTT
Organism: Anthonomus grandis grandis; assembly: GCF_022605725.1. Taxonomy (NCBI): domain Eukaryota; kingdom Metazoa; phylum Arthropoda; class Insecta; order Coleoptera; family Curculionidae; genus Anthonomus; species Anthonomus grandis. The sequence goes on from NC_065546.1 coordinate 20,656,107, forward strand.
TTATCACCAGTTTTGTGGTTATTGTCATTCTCCTTTCCATGGACTTTTGGACAGTGAAAAACATCACAGGTAGACTTATGGTTGGACTCCGGTGGTGGAACTATGTAGATGATGAGGGAAAGAGCCATTGGGTATATGAGTCAAAACAGGTGTGTTTTTTTGTTTTTTGTAGTAATTATTTTACTAATTAATCTTATTTAGGGAGGTAAAATCAATGAAAGGGAGTCTAGAATATTTTGGACTGCTCTAATAATTAGCCCTTTACTGTGGAGTCTTTTCTTCCTGGTTTCCCTATTTAGTTTTAATATTAAATGGACTGTAAGTAAAACCAGAATGCTAAAATTCAATTTCAACATTTAAGTTCGTTTTAGCTATTGGTTTTGATTGCTTTGACGTTAAACGGGGCCAATTTACATGGGTATTTACGCTGTAGAATGGGAAACAATCAAGGATTTGGATCTATGACATCAGATTTTTTCAGAAAACAAGTAATGCAAAATGCTATAAATATTGTCACAAGGCAGGCAACAAGTCCTACAACGAATACAGGGAATCAGCCTAATACAACGCAGGGTGTATAATTAATATGTCCCAAACACACTTTGTCCACTAGGTAAATGATCTTTCTTCTTGTTTTTCTTTTTTTCTTTTGAGGCACTTATATTATGCTTAAGCCACAGTAGGTTAGTGGTGTGATTCAGTGAACTGTAAAATGAACATGTTTTAGTATTTACATTGAAATATGTACTTTTTATTCATAAAACTTGGAACTGAATTTTTTTATTTTACATATCTTATAATAATATTGTTATGAAACAAGACTATCTTGATTTGAACATTTACATAATTTTACACAACATTTAATTTATAATTAGTGCATAATATTGTTTTTGTTATTTGGTTTTCTTACTTTATGGGATTGTAAATATTTAATTGTGATATAATTTATTAAAGGCTGTTCCTAAAAAAATCCTTCTTTGTTTTTTTTATTAGTTCTATTAGTAACAAATTTTATTTAAATTTCAATTCAGTCAATTTGGAATGAACAATGTTTGAACGATACATATGAAAGGGTTAAAGGGCGATAGTTTGTTAGTTAATCAAAAGACTTTATTTTTACAAATTAGATTAATTGTAAGTTTCGTCTTCTTAAATAAATTTTTTGTAAAGCGGAAAGGTTCGTCGGAACCCTCGAAACCGTTAGGAGTTGGAATGGAACACATAGTCTAGTGCAACGTTTTGCGGGTTTCTTAGGAACTGAAATAAAGACATGGACTTATAAAATATATATGGGTGTCAGGAAAGTAGTGGTACATAGAAAAACAGTAGATTCGTTACGTCAAAAAAATGTGATTGAGGTCAACTTGCCTTATCCTAACTTTAATAGTAACTGAAATACGGGGTGTCAAAGTATTATTGGATTTATCGTTTTTTTCTTATAGGTCCTGAACCAATTGACATACTGACATGAAATTTAAAACATACGAGTCTTTTAAAAAGAAAAATAACATTTCGTATACAGTTTTCGGTAGAGGGCGCTTGTTCGTTAGTTTTTACTTTTTTAGAACCCCTTTAGAACTTTTTTTCAGCCCCGTATATCGGCTTAAATCAAAATAAAAGTCGCTAGGAGCAACCAATTTCGACATCAATTTAAAAAAAAAAATTAAATAATATTTATTTACTATTTTATTTAAATCGCATCTTTGGCAGTTGGAGACAAGTGTTGGTATTATTTATTTTAAATTTTTTGAATGTCATATAAAACTTTTAAAACAAGTAAAAAAGTGTGTGTTCGAAAAAAAACGCTCGGACACGTTAATTTTGATTTTTTTGTCGCGGTTTTTTCGATGATGAATTCATGCATACAGGGTGAACCAAAAATGAGCTACGACTATCAACTTAATTTTTTTAAAAAGAAAAATCCATTTTTATTTTATTTTCTAATTCTGTATAAAATTTTAAGTATATTTTGTATACCATATCCTATACCTAACCATAATCTTTATTAAGAAATTTGCGATTACATTTTTTAGAAATAGCCATGAAGTTTTGGAACAGTTTATAAAAAACAAACCAAAAAAACTAAAATAAATATTCAAATTGTTGACCATTAACTTCCTGACAGTAACCAAATCGATATTCAATTTCTTGTAATACTTTACTTATTGTTTGAGGCCGGATTTGTTGTATTTCGGCTCTAATTCTATTTTCCAATTCTTCTAAACTTTTAGGTTTATCGAAATAAACTTTAGATTTTAGATAACCCCATAGATAAAAATCCAATGGAGTTAAATCTGGCGACCTTGCTGGCCATTCAATAAAACCCTCCCTTCCAATCCATCTGTTTGGGAAAAAGTTGGTAAGGTAATCTCGTACTGTTCGCGAATAGTGTGGGGAGGGCGCCAATCCTATCGAAACCATATCGAATCTACCGGTATAAATGGGACCCACAATTGACGTGCCCACAATTCCTGCTCATACGTTTAACTTCTTGAGAAATTGTGTGTGACTTTCCATACTCCAGTGTGGATTTTCTGGTGCCCAATAACGAAAATTTTGCCTATTTACAAAACCATTTAATCTTACTTAAAAATTGTGGGTTTGCATTACATTTATTCATCATTATTTGGCAAAACTATTCTGCGGATGTGATCATTTTCAATAAGCTCCTGAATTTAATAAATTTTATATGGATGCCATTTATAACTATGTAAATATTTAAAAACACATGATTTACTAACCGACTGATCTGCAGCAACTTGTCGAGTTGATTTATGTGGATTTTCTTGTAAATCAAGAAAAAAAAACTAATTGTCTGTTTTCTGGAAGCGTGGGACGCTCCAGGTCATATTCGTCTCTAACATGACCAAAATCACTAATTTTTTTCAATTTTGCTTACTACCGAACGTGTAATATGCCTCTCCGGGTACTTATTGTTAAACATATCGGAAACTTCGGCCTGTGTTCGAGTCTTGTTGCCATATCCTACCATCATCAAAATTTCAATTCTTTGTTTTTCAGTCAAACGCGCCATACTTTTAAACTTTGCAACTCGACTTGACAGTTACTGACATTTACGTAAAGTAATACATACTGTTTCCATGCGTTTGAATATTGACAAGGTATCAACAATCAAATATACCTGCTAAAAAACTATGAAGAAACATGTTTGAATATGCTCAAATGACCCAAACAGTGGCAAATTTATTAATAATGTTAGTATTAGGTATAAGACATGGTATACAAAATATACTTAAAATTCTATGCAGAATTCAAAAATGGAAATTTGGTGTTTCCATTTAAAAAATTGAAGTTGATTGTCGTTGCTTATTTTTGGTTCACCCTGTATACATACATTCATCATCAAAAAAATCGCTTGCGCGTCCTCACTGTATGTTATTCGCAATTGCCGAAATCAACCACTGGCCGAAATTTTTACCACAACGCGTTCTGTCTATACAAAATTATTCACGACGCGACGAGAACAATTTTTTAAGCACTGAGTAAACCTAATTGACTAGAAAGTGTTGTGGGTTACTTAATATACCCACAACCGCGTTCTGTTCGTTGAGATTTTCCCAGAATACGTTTTTAATAAAATAATGAATTAAAAAAAACTTTTACTTAAAGGTTTATTATTAAAGCACATAATTACATTAGGCATGTGTTGGATAGTGATATTGAAAATAATACACAAATAAAAAGGAAAAATAGGTTAAACGTAACTAAAAAATTATTTGTTTTTACAAGGAATGCTTTTAATGCATTTAGGATTACATAATAATAATAATACTTTTATTATTCCATAAAAATAATGCAATATTACAATAATAATAATAATACACTGTATACAAAAAAAAACAAAAACAAAATTTCATGGAATAAAAGGCAATTTCAGCTTCCATTCTTTACACAAAAAAAGGGCTGTTGAAGCCTTGAATTGACAAGATTCTACAAATAACGGTATATACATTGGCACTGCTAATCAAATATTGGGACAAGAAAAGGTTATAGAATATTTAATAATACTTTACGGAAATTAGCACTATCAAATTTTAAACACTAGATACTATTAATATAAATTAATACATAATAAGGACTAAAAAAAATTATAAAGAAAATAATAATCGTAAATCTAAACTACTTCTCAGGGACCAGAGAGAATATTTTGTTTCATATAGTTTTTAAAACACCCTGCAGATCCAGTAAAATCAAATATGAATAGAATCAAATATGGATCAAATATGAATTCTTAAAAAGTTTTTTTTTATGATTTGGCACTGTTAAAATATATTGTCGAATATTTAGATTATGAACATCTGTCCGAAATCTAATCTTATTATACAAATAGGGCGGACTTTTGAATTTTATTATTTTTTAAAATAAACACAAAGAGTGCTTTTAACCATGCTCAGCCACCCCAATTCTTTTAGCTTATAAGAGACAGGTTATCTTCGTCGTATTCCGTATATCAATACGGTTTATATCAACGACATCCAAAAATGGACCATAGACCAAATCGCCAAAATTAAAAATTGATAGTATTAGAGATTCACATAAGGCTTTAGTCTTAGAAGTCAGTGAATGACGGTGTGCATAAATTAATTTTAGTTTTGAAAATGATTTTTTTAAGCAGACTCACATGTTCCTTAAATTTAAGTCGGTTATCTAAGATGCGCCCTAGGTTCCTCGCAGAATCCTTAAAAGATATATAATCATCCCCTAATTTAATGCTCAGTCTATCCATTAGAATCGTGCGATAATTTGCAGGACAAAATAATATAGCCACGCTTTTGCTGGGATTTATTTTAAGTAAATGATCATTTGACACAGTTAATAATTTGTTTAAATCATAATTGATATCATCATTTGCATTAATAGAGTTACTAATGGGAAAAGACTTGTATATTTGCGTGTCATCAGCGTATAGAGATGATACTGACAGTATTGCAGGGATTTTACGATATTTGAGCTAAAGATACTATAAAACAAAGGTCCCAATATTGAACCCTAAGGAACCCCTACCGTTACCCGCTCTAAATCAGAAAATATATCCTCTACAACTACCCTTTGAAACCTATCAGTTAAATATCAAGAAACAAGATTATAAGCGGTTTCCTCAAAACCAACATATTTTAAAATCGCGAGTAGCAACTTGTGATTCATCATATCGAACGCTTTAGTATAATCTAATAGAACCAAAGCAGTTGCTTGGTTTTGATCATGAGCACTGACTATATCATCTATTATGTCACAAAGAGCAGTATTGCAGCTAAATCCCAATATAAAACCAGATTGTTTCTCTGGAAGAATTCTATTTCTATTTAAAAATATATTGATTTGATATTCCATTATTTTTTCTAATACTTTTGAAAGCACAGAGTTGACACGAAGTTGTAACATTACAACAGATTTGTAATGTGATCTGTGCAGGTCTAAGCTTGATGATGCTCCGATAGGAGCGAAACATGTGTAGCTTTTAAAAAATTATATGGATTTGATGAGACCGTGACTTTGTGTTTTTACCTTTGTTTTGTTTTGTTATTCTTGTAGGTATATCTATAACCTGCCTCAGATTAAAAACATTAAGAACATTTATCACATTTTTTGTTTGCGGTTTTTCATAATCTAAAAAATATATATTAAAACCTCCAAAACTTAAGATATTACTATATTTGAGATAAAATTCCCATAGAATGTCCTCAAATTTGATCAGAAATTCGTTGATATTTGTACGAGGTGGCCTATCGACATTTCCAATATAAATATTTTGATCCCCATAAGAAACTTTAATCCATATTAATAAACTTATCATATTGTTTTAATCTACGGTATTGTTTACATGGTAATTTAAGCCCATGTCGCTTCCTTTGTAGTGCTACTTTGGTCTAGTTGACAATTTATAAATATCGTTCGCCTGATAATAACGGCGACCTGTCTTCAACTGATCTCAAGTTCAATCATCTTCGTTCAAGTTTTGTGTTAAAATTAACACAATAAATCACATAGCATAAACGAGGTAGCCGGTGCACACACCTGTGGCAGACTGATACGGACCACTTACCTCTCAACGCATTCTGGGTAAAGCCTAATAGTCACAACACGCTGTGGGTAAAAATCACGGGCAGTGGTCTATTTTGGCTATTGCAAATAACACATACATCCAAATACATGCTTCTTTATATTAAGTTCCAGAATTTTGCTTAAATCTCGCCAATTATTTAGATCTAATTGAAGTAGATCAGCATCAGGATATAACTCAATGGGCTTATACAGTTTAAAATCATCAGCAAAAGCAAGATGCTTTAAATGAACAATTACGTCTCTTATGCACAAGTTAAGAAAGACGGGGCCAATATGCGAACCCTGAAGCACATCTGAAAATACTTTAATACTATTAGAAATATAATTATTTATCCTGACTAACACTGCGCTACCAGTAAAAAAAAAACATTGACAAAATTTGACCAAAGTCTCGCAAACTTTCTAACCAGATCATAATCAACTCTATTGTGTAAATGTGCTTTTCCTAAAATAAATTAGAGAATATATTATTTTTCCATTAATCAAACTTTTCAACTTATGTATCAAGCAGGGAGTTAACCCAAAATGTCTTAAAATTTATTAGTGGTGTCTATCCACAAAAAATCCATCCAAAATACACAAAAAATATACTTCTATAGAGCGATTTCTTTAATACCAACAATTTCTAAATCTTTAAAAAGCTACTAAAAGACAAACTTTATAAACGTTTTAAAAAACAAAATATTGTAAAAAATTTCCAATATAGTTTGCAAAAAGACAAGTCTACCACAGGGGCAATATTGGAGCTTCTGGAGTATGTAATTGTGGGCTTTAATGAGGGTCTTCACTGTTCTAGAAGCATTTTTCGACCTTTCAAAGGCCTTTGACCGCATATTCCACGAGATCCTTTTTGAAGAATTGAAACATTATGGTTTATGTGCCATCTTGCTTTTCTTAAAACATATCTTGTAGGACGCACCCAGAAAGCCTATGCAAATCGGCGGAGAATTTTATTGCCCATGGACTACCTGAGGGCTCGGTCTGTGGAGGCAAAAGTGGTGTCCTTTTCGGACGACACAAATGCTTTCAGTTAGATGAAACATCTATGATCCAGTTAGGTGAAACACTGAAGACAAGGGTGTTGAGGTCTGATGCAGTGAGATTTCTGGGTGTTTACTTGGATCCAGATCCAATTTACTTTGGATAGAGAGGGTTTTTGGACTGCAAAGGCGGGCCTTGCGAGTTGTTAAGGATCGTGGGTATAGAGAGGATGTAAGGGATTCATTTAAAAAACTAAAAATAATTACTTTGCCATCTAAATATATTTCTAAATGCCTCCTATGTACAAAAAGAAACTTAAATACGTACAACCAAGAATTGCAATTATATTCTTATAACACTTAAAAAACACTTTAATAAGAATTTACTTTTTTGACTGTCTTTAAAACTTAGATTCCGATTTTACTTGAACGAATGATTTTGATTGAGCGAATTTTATCGATGAAATGGCCAGCACGATCTCCTGATCTGACATCATTAGACTTATTTTTATGGGGATTCATGAAAAATACTATCTACACAGCTAAATCCCTTGACTTAAAAACAAGAATAACCGTTGCGATTAGTTCTGTCACGCCTGAGATGCTGAGTGCATGCCCTTATGCGATTCTTATTTGTTTTCAAAATATATCGTAAAATCTATTAATAGGGTTTTAATCTTGGCGCTATTTAACAACTGTTCAAAAATACAGCCATTAACGTCTAAGCACATTCTACTTTGCCCGTGAAAAGGGCCGTTGTTGCTTTTCTAAGTGATTTATGTCATTCTTTGACATATACTGCTGCATTTATAAGGCGTTGAATTAGAGCCTCTCAATCCAGTGGCATGAGGTCTGGAGAGCTTGGAGGCCCACTAATTAGACTACCGTGACAAATCCATAATTCTGAAAATCAGCATCGGATAAAAACATATGAGTTTTTTAAATGGTTTTTACGTGTAAAATACTCACCTGGAGAGACAGAAATGAAAAATTGTCGTCCGGAAAAGGGTCAGAGGCCTGAGAATAATAAAACTAGCTTGTTTTTTCTCATTATTTTATCCCATATTTTAGTGACTTCTCAGGAGAGACTATAAGGCCATAAAAAAGTATGTTTAATGAAATGAAAATGCTAAACTAAATTTTTTCTTTTAAACAAAATTACAGACAAAATAATTACTCCATCTTAATTAAAAATTAAATAATTATATAAGTAGGGAAGGGTTTCTCAAAAGGTCGGCAATTCAATAAGGGTGTGTATTGATGATTCTGTAGGTATTTTGCTGTATTCTAAGAAGTGAATATTTAACATTTCTTTTGTTGTGATAATTTAGAAACACATTTAAACATGTGAAGTTGGGTAAAATGGAATACCTGGAAATTGGGTAAAACAGGACACTATCCCGTTATACCCAACGCCATATATCTATGTTTATTCTACGCTAGAGGCTAAATTGCTGAATCAATAATTAACCAATTGAATAAATGCTATATAGCCTATATTTTATTTATTTAAATTTGATATGGCCAAAATTATGAGGTTTTTTTTTCAGGATTTAAATTTTAATATTAACCTATTTATTTACTTTTATTAGCTTGTATCTATATCCAGATGCTTTTAAGTCCAATTCTACTCAACTTCACCTTGCTATGTTTTCGATTTGTGACTTTGTGATTTTTTTTCCGAGTAACTGGCGAGTAAAACTTGGTTATATACATTTTTAGAGAGACATTCAAACGTTAAATTTCGCACACCTGAGCCAACGTCATTGCTAGAGCTATAGGCTATAAAAGACCTGTTGTATACTTTTCCTTTACTTTGTAAGGTGCTTCAAAAAAAAACCTTTCAAATGGATTTACAACATCGATGAGACGGGTATGACAGTGCTAAAGAAAAGATCCAAATGTTTACTTTTATGGAAATGCGACTCCCTCATTTTCGTACACCACCACGAAATTTTAGGTAACACCTAAACAAATAGTTCTATTTCCTTACGTAGAAAGAAAAAAGAATGCTAATTATAGGAGAAGAGGATAATCGGCTGTGCTAACTTCCATGCTTTACAAAGACGAAATGGAATTATCTATAGAGAAGAAGCCCGTTAAGAAGCCTAAACTAAACCTGGAAGAAAATCAAAAAGTAACAGATAACAAAAGAAAAAAGAAAAATAGAAAATATATCACCAGCCAAAGAAAAATGTCAGAAAAAAAGAAAATAGACAGCAGTTCAATGATTATAAAAGTTGTATAAACGGTATAAACACCTGTCACCACACAACCGATTTAACTCTCAGTGCAACTCAGTGCAACATCTTCATGGAATGGTTCGAGGAACATGCAATAGATGCCTCCCATTGCAAACCCAAGCTCTGGCTTCGATATGTGGACGACACCTTCATCAACTGGGACAAAGAGGAAAAAGCACTTCAGGAGTTTCTGCTTCACCTCAACAACTTCAGACCAACAATCAAGTTCACGATGGAGACAGAGAAGGACTCAGCTCTACCTTTCCTAGATGTCCTCGTTAAAAAGGTCAGTGGAAATCTACGAACTTCAGTTTATAGAAAACCAACACACACGGGTCAGTATCCAAATTATTGGGAAAAAGAAACCGCATTTTAAAAGTGGTTGTTCCCAATAATGTGCTATTTAAAAAATAAAGTAAATGCCAAAATTAATGGTTTGGACATTTTAAATAGGCGTGTAAAACATTTAAGTCATGAAATGAAAAATGCAATGAAAACTATTTTTCCGTGATTACTTGAATAAAAATTAAAACTTTTGAGGCATTCATGGCACCCTATTTTAAAATTTAAAAAAATGATTTTTTCTATGAGTATAAAATAAAAGGTAGCAAATAGAGTATCATTGTTTTCAGTATTTTCTATCGAAATACGTAATAATATACCAAGTGTCCCATTTAAAATAAATAAGAGTTACTGTCACTTCCTGTTAAACCGGAAGTGATGGAAAACAATAGAATATGTCAAAAGATGCTCTTATAACCATTCTATCGATATACCAAATTTCATTTGTTTATCTTCAAAAGAAAAAAGTTATTAAGTGTTCCCTTTTTTCTGTGTGTCACCCGGTATATTAATTAGATACCCTTATACACACACAGAGCTATGCTCCATTGTTTATAATTAATATCATATATTTGGCTTGAGATGTATTATTTTTATGAATGAATAAATAAAGTATAAGTATAAGTAAGGTATGAGCTGCTCCCCTCTAGCTGAAATCCTGGGTACGCCCTTGCCTGGACTGCCAATTCAATGAAAAGTAAATGACCACTACTAGGTGGCTGCCATTTTCCGTGATTGTGTCCTTTGGATCTTGGCCACTCTGACAAATTTCAGGTGTGCCAATTGCATGGAAATAAAACAATTAAAGTTTTTGGGAGGTTATGTTAAAAAAAATAAAATAAAAAGTTATATTTAGTTAGGAATAGACGCGACAAGATAGTTGCATTATTAGATCTGAGTATTTTTCTTGTACTTCTTTAAGAATATCATTAAAATTTATAAAAGTTATCCTGACCTAAAATGAGACAAAATTTCAATTAACTTGTGATAGATGCAGGCACTTTAAACTATTTGTATTATTATTCTGATAAATTTCAATGTTATAAATCCTAATACCATGAAACTGATGATCTTCATTTAAATTTTTGCTTATGTCTACTTGACAAATTTAGTTAAGAACACTTATTTTCTGTATATTTTTACTACTTCCACTTTCCTTCTATAAACAGAGTTTCCACATTAATAGGTATATCTATAAAAATCAAATGAGAGTTTGTAATTAGCAAAGGTCTATATAGAAAAATAAACAACTCTATATATTATTCTATGGATAAACAACACAGACAGACAATTCACAATAATTCGGTGTTGAGAAACAGTTAAATACGTTTGGTAATAATACAATAATCGTCAAAACTAATTTGATCGATTATTGCGATTATACTGAACTTTCCTTGTTCCTGTTTCTTTGTGAAATATTGACCATATTGTTGCTTATAGTGTTTTAAAATAATACTTGAAAAGCTGTATTAATTCCAATTCAGCGATTTTAGCTGTAAAGATGGACGGCCCAAACTATCAACAAAAATATGTGCCACTTATGCAGTAAAATGTTTTCTTCCATTTCAGCTAAGAACAAACATATTAAGGTTATTCATAAGCAGCAGCTCCCAGATAACTCAAAGTCATATTCTTGTAGGACTTACCAAAAACTTGAAGCTCATTTACAGGTAAGTCGTGATATCAAAATAGAGTCCTCAACTTTCCATTTTTCCAGCGAAGAAAGATTTGAGGAATAGTTAAGACTTAAGAGAGCATAAAATAAGCACAAACTATGCACTTGTTCCCACAAGGAAAATTGAAGACAAGATTGAAAAAGTATATTGTTGCTATCGAATCGATTTTAGAGGTAAATTTGTAGCAATTTCAATTCAAGCAAAGTATTTATTACATACTGTACATATTCGTTGTACTATTTAGTGAAAGATTGCTATAAACATGTACCTAATGTGTAGCTGTTTCTAGGATTTCAAAGCAAATGTAGTAAGAGAACAATAAAATGTAGTGGTTCCATTAAAATGAATGGTGTATGTCCTTCTCGTTTAAATGTCAAGATTTATGGTGCAGGTAACATTATAATATAGTCCTTTAGGGTATCCACACAACGAGCCTGGATGATCACCAGTAGCATGGCTGTAAGCCTTATTTTTGTATTGTCTTTATGGTGTGTGATTAAAGGAAGGGAAGCAATTCTGTTTTAGATGAACTCCTTGGGGAATGTTCTTCCAATAATATTGAAACTAGCCATAGTGTAGAAATTGAAACGTTTGTTAATGAGAAGACAACTGAAAATCAACAAGTAGCAGTACAACGATTGAACAAGCAATCAACAAGAGAAATTGAAATTGAGGACGTATCAAACTTTTTAAGATCTTTAAATGATGAAACTTATGATAAGTAAGTTATCTTTTTATAAAGTTATATAAGATGTATTAACATATACCTGTAAATGTCTAGGGGCATGAGACAACTGACATCAATGATGGAACAGGTAAATAAGACAAATACAGGTAAACGAAAAATGGAGAAACAAGTTTATTTTCCATCAAAGAAGAAGAAGGAGCAGTAAATAAAAATAATAAATTGTATATTTGTTTCTATTTATCAGTATTTTTTTTATATAATAGTAGGTATATTTTTATAGTTTTAAGTTTAAATTCAAATTTCAAAATCAAATATATTACATAAAGTTATATACAAAAGTGTTATTGTTACATAGGAAAAATAGGTACAAATAAAAATAGATAACAACCCTATTTCATGAGAGAAGAAAAATAACGTTAAATACCTATATACCTAATGTAAAAATCCAAGAAAAGGAATCGGCCTAAGGCCATCTAATGACGTACCTTGTGTGCAGATTTCCTCTTCCAAAATGGCACAGATATTAAGAGGTTAAGAACGGCAACAGCCCGGCCGCTATGCAGGCGAGAGAACAAAAAGGTAGTAAAAATTACGACTAATATGCACTAAAATAACCCAATATCCACACACTCAGAACAACGTTTCAAAAAATGTTTGATTTTTCAATAAAAATTGTTTGGTTTTGGCTTTGAAAATTTTTGGATAATTATAATATTTTTTCAATTCAGCAGGCAGTGTGTTAAAAAGAACTGGTCCATAATAGGTTACAAATCTTTGGGTCACATTTGTACGTTTAAATAGAATAAACATAATTATCTCTTTTGTTGCTCTTGTGAGATAGTTGATAGAATCACTATTAATTGGTGATAATGTAGTATGGACATAGTTTAAAGTGGAATGGATATAAATATTTCATATTATACACGCTATTATACCATCATGTTATACGCGCAACCCCATATAATAATACAGTACCTTAAATTGGATTCTATTAGTGCGTTATATAAAGTTTTTAACATTTTTACATTTAGGATTTCACGTACCTGATACAATTTATAGAAAATATTCCTATTTTTTTTATTAACGAATGCAATATGTTCCCCCCATTTAAGATACTGATCCAGTATAACCCTCAGATATTTGATTTTTTCAATTTTTTTTATTTTGATACAATTACATGCATCATTATGCGATAAGCAGTCATTATTATGAATAACAATCTCTGTGGGCGGTGGTTGATCTACTGACGTTGCGGAAAAACTCATATAATAAGTTTTATTAAAGTTTAAACTTAAAAGACTATTGTTGAGCCACTCATACATTTTACTAAGGCCAATTTCGGCTTTTTTAAAGACTCTCTTTCAAGACTTATCAGAAAACAATAATGCAGTATCATCTGCGTACGTAATAACTTCGCAGTCGTCCAATAAGCTTCCTATACTATTAATATACACAAGGACGAGTACTGGTCCCAGCACGGTCCCTTGTGGAACTCCGGTTTTAATGTACTTAGGAGAGCTCATTGTGTTATTAATCTTAACAAATTGTTTTCTATCTGATAAATAATTTTTTAGTAAGTTAAGAGGCCCGTTTCGAATACCAATTTTTTCTAAACGGTTAAAGAGAATTTAATGTGAAACGGTATCGAAGGCTTTCGAAAGATCCATAAAAACTGCTAAACTTTTTTTTCTGTTTTGTAGATTAATGTTAATATTATTAACTAAATCAAATACGGCTTTCTCCGTATTTTTTTTTATCTTGAAAACCATATTGCTTTTTATATAAAAGATTATTCTTTTCCAGGAAATTCATTATTCTAGACTTTAAACATTTTTCAAATATCTTAGCAAAGTTATTTATGAGAGAAATGGGTCTATAATTAGTAGTTTCATCACAATTATCTGATTTATATATAGGAGATACCAGAGAGGCTTTCCAATCAGAGGGTAAGTTAAACGTTGAAAATGACAAATTTATTAAGTAAATTAAAGGTTTTAAAATATGAACATGTACTTTTTTAATTAAATTTGTTGAAATTTTATCTTCCCCTGGTGCTGAGTTATTTTTTAATGTTTTAATGTGCATTATAAGTTCATTTGTATTAACTGGAAAAAGAAACATGGAGTTAGGATTAATTTTAATTTTTTCTTTAAAACTCGATGAATTCTTATTGATATTTTTTTGAATTTTTGAAGTATGTATGTATATGTGTATTTTAATTTTTTATGTAAGTTTTAGGCAAATATTTGAAAAAATATTACCTATCTCATAAGTTTCTTGCAGTTTCTTATGAGTATTAATCGAAACTGCAAATTGTAAATTATTATTTTAGCATAAAATAATTAAGTTTCTTTTCAACTAAGTCATATACTTGTCTTTGCAGCATTTATAAAATAAAACTTTTAATATATGGTACATTTATATAACAGTATAACTAAATCCATTGTGTTTTCACTTACCAAAATTTCCTCCCTACCTAGGTATAAAAGTTATTTAAAAAAATAGGTACTTATTTCAAAAAGATGAATAACATTTATATATTTCAGATTAAAATTAAAGTACAATACTACAATATTTTATAAATTTTGTTTTCCATTTATTTATTTTTTCTAAATATACAATACCCTATTGTTTAAGTTGGGCTTTTCCTTTTGATATGTCCACATATAGAGAACTTAAAAAAATAATAGTTAATTGTATAACAAAAGGGAGCAACGTGCATAATTTCCTTACGTGGATGAAGTTTGATCCAGCAAAAGCATCCACAGTGAGGAAATGACACTGCTCCTACAGTATTCACATAATTTCTACTTTGATTTTTATTAATAAGCACAATTTAATGTAAAAAATTAATTTTATAAAAAATAATAAGCAAGATATAGTCAAATAAAAAAATTCAATTAGGCAGGGAAATAAAATTAAAAATGTTCTTACAAGGTAGTAGAAAAATACATTTTTCAAATAACACTTTTTCAAAAATAAACTATAGTAATTTTAAATAATATCCAAAATCAAATAAGTCCATGTCCGCCCAAAGAATTGCTCTTTTTTTGGTTGCCCGCCAATCCCGCCATTCACATAATATTTAAATATCCGAATGGGACAGTCGGAGATGAATGGTGACGGGAATCGGGTGCTTTTTAGTGGCGTCTTGTCTTTACAAATCGCCAAAAACTAGACAATCCTCTATACTTACAATTGACAATGTTATTTAGAATTAGTCATATCGAGTCATCGTGTCAAGATTTTAGTGTGTGATTTTGGAATCCCAATGATGGTTTAAAAACAATGTCAATAAAAAAAAAATTAGTTCGTGACAGGTCACACGTCAAACATTAGCGTCGTCAATTTCATTACCGTTATTTAAGCCATATTTTAGCGAGTAAATGGCTATAAGCGACTTTAAGACATCTCATTCGAGCGATAAAGTCATGATGTTGTCGTATAAGGCGCTTTTAGGGTATGTACCGTTATCAACTGTCAGTACTGAATTTACTGGACGTCGTTCCAATATTTATTTCAGTTTACTGATTCAGTACTGAATGACGTCATAAATGCGTCAGTGACGTCATTAATCTTTACTGGATTGACTGGGGATAAAAGCTACTGTAGATACAGTAAAATAGTGGGGGAATGTCAAAACTGTCAGAAGTGTTGTTGATGTTGATTTCTTGAATCTTCTTGTTTACGTTGTGGGAGTTCAAAACATAAATTGTTCAAAATAAAAGCTATGGCTATGAACCCCAATAATGTAGCAGCCATGATAGTGGCAAACACCGTTTCCGTTTTATTATTAACTGATGACGAGGAAGATGAACTGGACCAAGAAGACTTTTATATTGCCCAATTATAGGCTTAAGGACAGGCCCGTATTCGCCTTCCAAATTATTTGGAAAACGTGATAAACCTATATTCCGAAGAGGAATTTAGGATGCATTTCAGGTACCTAGGTACAAATTCAAAAGATAATATAGTATATTACATTACTAGTGAAGAAAGTGATATTTTTCACTCAAGTGGTGATGTTTTTGAAATTTACACGAGTGTATGAAATTTACTTTTTTCATGAGTAATGTAGGTATACACAATTTTTCCTAAGACCACAAATTTGCGCTCTTTAGCCCTTTAAATTTTTTAGAAAACTCAATAGTGTATTGTGTACATACTGCACTGCAGAAAGTAAAAGGCACAAAAGTACATGTGTATTTTCCTTTTCACAGGAAATATGTTTGTTCGAAAGTTTTATAGGTTATGTGGTTTTTGTTATTGTGGTTGTGAAAACAGTGCTGAAAACTGTTCTTTTTTTGGAGCAAAACAGCACGCTGTATAAAATCGGAACGACAAATTACAGTAAAATCAGCACAGTACAATCCTGTACTGACAGTTCAAAACCGTACATACCCTAAGTCTCTCGAGACCGCTAATAAACTCGATATGTCAAAGTTATAGGGAAGCTATACAAACAATAATAAACAATAAATATTGATATCAATTTTTTTATATTTTTTTTAGAGTTAAGAAGCATTATATTTCTTAGTATTAGTTTTAATTTATTTAATATTAATGTGTATGAGATAGTTAAGACATCCAAACCAAATAAAAATGCAGAAAAGAATAAATTATCAAAAGAGCGAATAGATTTGCAAAAAATACAGTGAAGAAACGGGAACAAAATGGAGGACTTTGTCTAATATGGAGACTAAACAATCCCCATTTGGCACTTTTTCAATCTGCCCAATATAGTTTCCGAAAAAAACACTCATTTTCCAGTCATTTCAAGCTCACGGTCTAGTAAAATCATAAGATAAGAAATAAAGAAAGAAGAAATCTTTATTTTACTCTCGAAACGTGTTAGCATTACGGGACAAAATTAAAACTGTTTTTAAATTTAATTTTATCTGTAAACTCAGTCTTATTCTTCTCCCGAAGATGTTAACATCGTGTTGCGAAACACGTGTCGAGAGTAACATAAAGAATTTTGGTTAGTGGTAAAACAAATTTATATGATTATACCATAACCAAATTTTAGATTTCCCGCTATTACTAAAGTCACAAATTCATTTTTGTTTCCGGTTAATATTAATCCTGGACATTCAGAGGGTGTAACATTCAATCGATGGTTCACTGTTCTATTGGCTTTTATGGGAGTTTGCTATGAAGGTCGAAGAGTGTAAGGACCTACACCGTAAAATTATATAATAGTAAAGCATAAAATAGTATAAGATTCAAAACTTCTTTCATTAGAATATTTCTGAAATTTAGCACACATATTCCCTGCACCCCTTGCCGAGCCGAACTTTCTACGAAAAACTCCAGCTATTCCTCCAGACATTTGTAAATCCTTAGCTAAATAATAAATTCTCCTTATTTTAATATCTTAACTATCTTTTTGCAATTACATTTAATTAAAATCTTGTGAAACTTTGCACAAGGGCTTGCCAGATTGGTCTCTTTAAAAAGTTATCTTACATTTTTTTCTATAAAATGTACAGGGAAGCCAATAATTGACCCCCTTAAAATTTACATGAGTTTTCCTATGTTCCGCTCGGCGACGCACCACCCGATATATACAAAACCGATGTCGTTTACAGAAACATATCATATTTTGGAAACATATTCCATTAAGCTACCAAGGGTTTGTCAAGGGACTCCAATGAGCAATTGCGTATCTGTTTTACGACTTCGAATAATTTGTTACCAACGCTAAAATTCCCATCGCACACAGATCTGGCATTTACTGGAGTCAAAGAACATAGTAAACTCATTGAAAAGAATATAAATCGATTTATAACCAATACCTCTTCTCCTTTCGCTAATCATATTAATGAGGCTGGACATATATTCGAGCCTTAAGCGGATACCGAAGTGCTCCACGTTTGTCGCAAGGGTTTAAAGTTGAATGTTTTGGAAATCCTAGAAATAAATAAAGCCATCAACTTAGGTTAGTGAGCAAACTAAATTTGAAAGCAACACTTTCTTTAATTCTTTAAGTCCTAACAGTAACACCAACATTTGATTTGACTCAGTAACATATTTAAAACACATTTATTTACATTATAATTACACTACAGTTCGATGGTTCTCTTTACTCGCTCCATGTACTAAGTAGAAATCTGCTAATCCGAGATTGTTCAATTTGTTGTAATTTTAACTGTTTACTAGATGTCGTGCAATGTACTATTCAAGTATTATTTGTTATTGTTTATAATTTGTGTATGCGTTAAGTAATTCTCTGTAAGTTTTTAACAATTTTAGTCGGTATTTTTTGATATCATCTGTCAGAAAAAAATGTTCGTAAATGTTTTTGAACTGTTTGTAATATATTTTAAAGACTTATGATGGCAAGCACTTGCCGAAATGCATCACTCCTGATATTAGAGGATTAGCATTTCATTTGTGGAGGAAAGATACTAACTTTTCAAATTTTTACCTAATTAATGGAACGACCAATCTTCCATATACTTGTGTTCAATTTTTGATAAAATAAAGTCAGAAAGTATCCGAGATCATCTTGAAATGTTCAAAAAATCTGTTTTCGTCAACAAATAATTGCAGAGAAAGATGTTTGTACTCAGAACAAATAAGACTGCAACCTTCTCTATAATAAGTTTTAAGGTTAAGGAGCTCTAACCCAAACCTAAGCTATGGCCGTTTTTTTTTTCGTTAACTAACTTTTTATTATTTGGGTGAAAAAAATGAATTAGGCGTTAAAATGCAGTAGAACCAGCTCGAAAGATTTGACCGACATCCTTTAGAACTGAAAAACATATATCAGGGTAACTGCGCAGTTTATGATACCATGTATAAAATTGTCCAAATTTCATTGACAATAAAATGCACTCAAAATTTGCGCGACTTTCTACTTTTTTGTCTGCGCTTTTAAGGAGCAACAAAATTAATAATGCTTGTTTTGTAAATTTGACAGTTGTTCTGCTGCTATTGAACACATTTTTTCGTCGTAGTAACCACAGAGAATCGCAAGTATAATTTCAGCAAAAAAACTAACAAGACACAGATATTTTTGCGATATACTTCGAATGCAACAAGTCGCTTGTCTGCACCAACACATCAAGTTAAAGTTTTTTTCAAGCTTTTAATATAGGTCCATTTAGATTTATATTTCTTTATTTTCTTGATATATAAGTATATTCCGTCTAGAGGGTAAAATATTACATTTAAGTCATTACATCAAAAAAGTCAATGATTCTACAAAACTGAACAATAATTTACATTAAAAGACCTTGGGATGGGTCAGTAGGATTACGTCAACATATTGCTTTTGGATCTGAAATATCCCATGTAGGTTTTAGGTTGATTATCAAAGGCAAAACTAATATTACCAAAGCTGTATATACTAAAATCCATGTAAGCGTTATTAAAAAGTATTCAGTCTATCAAAAACGGTGCAGTAATGTTTAGGGCCAATGTGAAAATTTAAAAAAAATCTGCGAACCTCTAAGCTCTTAGCAGGCACGGTATTCACTAATATTTTTTAAAATTGGGGGAAGGCGTTATTTAGATAAATAATAAGATCTACAAAAAAAAATATATATATATATAGATAATGAATAAGATCTACAAAATGCCGGCAGTAGGCTTACTGGAATGGTTTCTACATCAGTGATACCAGAACACACTTGGTCCGGCAGGTACAGTATTTACTTGGCTCAAGAAAATTTTTCTGCAGGACTGCAAGACGAAAATCTCTATAAAACTTAGATTTCACAGAGTCAAATGATCTAAGAAAGAATATGTTAGCTTAAAGGTACTAACAAGCAAAATTAATGCACCCTAATTTCTAACAATATCAGCTCTGTTAAAGAAAATTGAAACTTATTCTATTCTTGCAATCTTAATGACAATGTAGTAATCTACTTTTTTTTCTTACATACGAAAGGCTGCTATAATAATGGCAATTTTTTTCTTCTCATACTTTTGTCTGCGTACGCCCCTGATGGCTGCTACTGTTTTCTTATTTTCATTACGCTAAAAGATTTCTTTAGAAAGCGCGGGCTCGACGCTGTGCCTGTCAATGGCCGGATACTTTTTCTTGCTCCTTAAACTAAATTAATTTGGGATTTAGCACAGCAGCCAGCAGATGAACGATCCACTTTTCAGGCGAAGAAATTGAAATTGTATACGATAAAATGGGCGACGGGTTTTTTATTTCGTCGATTACGCTATTACTCTCTAAATACCTTAGAAATTGTTTAGAATTTGGAAAAATAAAAAGGTTTACTTAAAATTCACCCAAAATGTAGAATTTTGTTGCAATTCATGCTACGAAGTACGAAGTTAGTTAAACCAGAATATATTCAGATAGTCGCGTATTTACCGCGATCAATATTTTGAATTGTGGTATACCACTTAATACCTTTAAAATGATGTCTGTTCAAAAATATTAAGATATTTTCAATAATACTTGTTCCAAATCTTATGTATGGGGTTTGCATATATTTTATGTTCAAGTGTCCCCTATAAGTAAATTAAAAGTCAAATGAAGGACTAGGTCGAGAGATCAAGGGTCAAAGAAGGAGAAACATCCTGTACGGTTCTTCAGGAATCTGTTCGCTCAGTAGGTAAGGGCTCCATTAAGCTAGTACCACCTACTACACCAATCTGTAAAGGACAAATGATTAAAAAAATATTTCACGACATTTTAAGATATTTTGGTGAATGAATTATTTTCATTATAAATTACCGTAGCAGCATAATAAACATTCATAAATACTCATCAAATACTTGCGTTAAAAGACTTAATAAATTTATCTGTCATTACATGCTCATGCATCTAAATCTGTAACTTGCAGAAGGTGTTCTCCCTCTGTCTGGTCTAGCCTGGCCCAAGTGCTACTGCACTTACGCTTTAGTAGGCCTATTGTACGTATCTATTACAGGGGTCTAAGTACAGGGGTCTCTAAAAGAGAGAAAAGATTGTCATCCAATCCAACAAATCGGTTCGTCGAGAGGAGATCCTCTGATCTCCCAAAGATGGATGGGATATATCGAGCATTGGGTTGCATATGGACTAGAGAGCAGAATAATCACAGAGTATG
This sequence comes from Anthonomus grandis grandis, assembly GCF_022605725.1. NCBI lineage: Eukaryota > Metazoa > Arthropoda > Insecta > Coleoptera > Curculionidae > Anthonomus > Anthonomus grandis. Next base: position 20,677,176 of record NC_065546.1, read on the forward strand.
GGCTCCATTGTTTCGTCTTTGTATTTGCATGCCCTACATAGTGGGCTCGTGCTTAGTTTCAATTTGAAAAAATGATGGATATTTAGTTGCCATTGATTAATTAGAAAATCGGTTACAAGGCGTAGTTTCTTCACAGTTAAAAACAATTTGTGGATTGCCAAAATAATTTCTTATAGGTATGGATTATCCGATTAGATGAGAAACACCTTAGATAAATTTATTTTAACACACTCAGAGCCTTAAATGTCGGAGTGGAATAGTGACTGAAAATCATTTCTGTTGTTGACCCAGATAGTTCTAACTTTGTTTTTGGAGGAAGCTATTAATAATCTTAAATAAATAAAAATTAATTTTATTAACTTTTAAATTAAGGAAAATTAGATTATTAGAAAGTTGGTTGGGCATTACAAATTAATTTATAAGTATAAAATTCTTTTTTGCTAACCCTCTGTACGTGTTCATGAAATCTTAGATTTTTATTTACTGTTGAGCCCAATTTTTTTCCCAGGATACAATGGAAAACCTTGTGCCGCCAATGAGTAGATTTAAAAAGTTTTTACCATGTCTTTTTTGGTTTTACTTCTAAAATATAATAGCTTTATTTTATTAGATTTTAAGTTAAGACTATGTTTATAATTAGTTAGCTATATTAAGATACAAATTTATTTTTTCGGCAGCTCTTGACTACTATTTTAAGGATTAAAGGAAAAAATTTATCTGAGTATCGTCAGGGTAGGTATGTTTAATAGAAAAGAAGGGAACATTTCAACAAAAGGTCATGATCTTTTATTCCATTAGAGGGTATTATCCAGCATGTTTAGACAATGGCCTGTATGAACAAAAAGAAAGCAAATACTCTAAGCTCAAAGCAAGAGCTTAGAGTAACAGGGCAGAGTATAAGCATCTACTCGAGTTGATATGAATAACGATTTGCTTATACCCAAGAGCGTTTGCTTCAATGAAATGAGCATTTGTGCCTGGTCATTCCTATCGAAACTCACAAACAGTCGAGTTGCGCCTGCATTAATTTTACCTTGTATTGATTGTAAGTGTAATTAAAATATCTTCAGACGAGGAGAATGATGAAGAAAAAGGTATCAATTCACTACTAGCAATGCACTTGCAAGAAAAACCTAAAAACCTCACCAAATAACAAATTTCACGTATAAAAAATAAAAAAACGAGTGGAAACGAATCATCCATTTTTTCTCTAAGAGACCAAAACAAAGGTAAAAACACAAAGTCACGGTCTCATCAAATCCATATAATTTTTTAAAAGCTACACGTGTTTCGCTCCTATCGGAGCATCATCAGGCCTAGACCTACACAGATCACATTACAACTCCAAACTAAAAAAAAATTATATGGATTTGATGAGACCGTGACTTTGTGTTTTTACCTTTGTTTTATAAAAAAACGAGGTTTTAAAACATGCGGCCACAGAAATAGAATACAAAATAAGAAAGCCATTAACCGTTTCGTAACTAATGAAAAAAGTAAATAACATGAAAACGAGACTAAGAAATAAGATTGACAAGAACAAAACTGACAATAAAAAAATTAGGAAAAAATTTTACTCGAATTAATAGATGGGGAGGAGAATCCGACCATAGTTAAAACACAAGGTAAGATTTTATTTTCTTTGTTAACTGATTAAAGAAAAGTTTGCATCACATAAATCGATGTATCTCTTTTATTAAAATGTGATATATAGATGTATGTAATACAAAAGTGCCGCGACTATGTCAAAAAACTCCACTTTATTTTATTGCCCATGTTTTCGTACTATTAACTGAATATGTCGTTTTTAAAATAGCTTTGTGTTAATAAAGTAGCCCTTTTTTGCATACAAACATAGAGAATTTTTTGAAAAGCATTTAATTAGAATCTTCCAATCCGAAAAAGAAAAGAAAGATTGGCCTATATAACACGGCCACAAAAAGCATGGGAGCAGCAAACAAACACGAACTTGCATTCATTTGAAACAGAAGAAACTTCTAAACTGGCAACACAACACAGGAATACAATACCTTATGCCTATATCAAATACAGTCTCGTATCCAGCGGCAGTTTTAAGAATAGGCAATATGGAAAACATCGTGTGGGAATCTAGTAATAAACCATATATCTCGGTTTGATAAAATAAAGTTTATTAAGACAAAGAAAATGACAAATTACAGCTCATTATTTTAAAACCGGACGACTGACAGACTGATTGACAGACAGACTGACAGACAGACACATAACCTAACAGCAAACATGTGTATATTAAATAAAACAAAATTCAACACAACTAGTGCCCTCTTTTAGTCATACTGCTCTAAATCTCTACTCACAACATTGCTAAACTCAAGCTTAACAAACCTAGACATAGATGGCATCCTTTGTATAAAACTGGATTACAATGTACATATTTCTAACAGCCCCACTTAATCCAGTGTATACTAGAACTTAAGAAATACATACATAAACACTTAACCTAAGTACATGGTTATATACCTATACCAAAATTAAAAACATTCCAAACAGTTTACAAAATATTTATGCTTGGACCCTGACAAACCCTTCGTAAAAATATCAGCAGGCATATCATGACTTGAAATATATCTTAAAAATATTTCTTGCCTTTCTACTGCCTCTCTTATAAAATTATATTTTACATTTATGTGTTTTGTCCTATTATGAAATACAGGATTCAAAACTAATTTCTGCGCACTCTGACTATCATTAAATAATAAAATTGTTTTGTCAATTTTTAAAATTTCATTTAGAAAACCTTTCAAAAATATGGCTTCTTTAGTGGCTTGGCAAATAGAAACATATTCTGCTTTAGTACTTGATAAACTTACTGATGCTTGCTTTTTAGATTCCCATGAAATTGCCGCCTCGGATAATAAAAATAGATAGCCAGTATATGATTTTCCATCAATCAAATTATTTCCCCAATCAGCATCACAGAACCCTTTAAATTCCAGATCACCCTTTTTGAAAACAAGGCTTTGATCAATTGTACCTTTTAAATACCTTAAAATTCTTTTCGCATGCTGAAAATGAGTATCAGAATAACAAGTGTTAAACTGGCTCAAGTAGCTTACTGAGAAAGCTATATCCGGTCTTGAGTTAACTACCAAAAACATTAAAGATCCTATCAAACACCTAGGAAGGAATATTTTCATCACAACAATTACCTTTTTCTAATTTTAATCTAGGTTCTATAGGAGTTGAAATTGGTTTAGCCTCTAACATACCAAATTTTTCCAGTAAATATAAAATATAATGCTTTTGATTCAATCTTAACTCTTGCTTATTCTGATCTCTTTTAATGTTCAAACCTAAACATTTTCTAACTTGACCTAAATCTTTAAAAGTTTAAAATTATCTGATAAAACACCCTTTAGTTTTATTATTTCATTACAATCATTGTAAAACAGTAGAAAATCGTCAACGTACAGAGCTACAATAACAATTGTACTTTGAAATCTCTTAATATAGACACATGATTCAAATTTTGACTTTTCATAACCCAAACTTGTTAAAACTTTTTCAACTTCTAAGTTCCACATCCGTGAAGCTTGTTTAAGTCCATATATGGCTTTGTTTAATAAACAGACTCTATTATCATTATTAAAACCTTCTGGTTGGGTCATAAAAATTCTCTCTTTTAAATCACTATTGAGAAATGCTGTGATTATATCTATATGATCAATTTTTAAATCCATACTTACAGCTATGGCAAACAAAATTCTTAAAGTAGAGTTTCTAACAACAGGTGAGAAAGTTTCTGTATAGTCCACCCCATATTGTTGTGTGAAACCCCGAGCTACAAGTCTAGCCTTGTATCTCTTTTCACCATTTGCCCCACACTGGAAAACCTGGAAAACCCATTTACACTGGACAACTTTTTGATCATCAGGTTTATTCACTAATGTCCACACTTTATTGTCCTGCAAAGAACTATATTCCTCCTCCATTGCTCTCCTCCAATTATCTGCATTGTTACCACTCAAGGCTTCTGACACTGTGGACGGTTCTTCACATATGGCCTCGGAAACTAAGTACAACACATGATCTGGAAAAGTCTTTTCCTTCCTGGTTCTTAATGATTTTCTCAATAGCATCAAACCATCTATAGTATCGTCTGACTCACTGTCACTTATATGTGTGTCTTCTTCTTCATTTTGGCTCAATGGGTTGTTCAACTTGATCATATTCTATCTCATGTTCAAAAATATCTATGTTCCCATCTTCTTGAACACCTGCCTGAGCATTATTGTTTTTCTTGAGTTTAAATTTATTTTCCAAGAAAACAACATCCCTCGATTTGATTATTTGACCTGGTTTTTCCATATCATACAATCTATAGGCTTTTGTATGTTCATCGTAACCCACAAATAAATATTCTTTACTCTTGGGATCAAATTTTTTTCTTAACTGATCAGGAATATGTGCCTGTGCAATACAGCCAAAAACTCTAAGATGTTTAATGTCAATCCTTTTTCCTGACCATTTTTCTTCTGGTACACAATCCTTGACTGCCTTGTGAGGTGATCTATTTTTCAAATAGACAGCAGTATTGACAGCTTCAGCCCACATTCTTTGATCTAAATTTGCACCTTGTAGTAGACATCTAGCCTTCTCCACAATTGTCCTGTTTGTTCTCTCGACAACGGTTAGATATACACCTCAACACCATTTTGTTGAGGTGTATATCTAACCGTTGTCATGTTCAATACCTTTTTGTTTAAATAGTTTCTTAAAACCTTCATTTAAATATTCTGTGCCATTGTCACTGCGCACCTTTTTAATGCTCATGCCTGTTTGATTTTCAACAAAAGCCTGAAATTCTTTAAAATATTGCAATACATCAGTTTTAGACTTTAAGAAGTATACAAATATTTTTCTTGTGTAATCATCAACTAGCACAAAAATATATCTTGCACCACTCCAGGAAGTAACTGGCATAGGTCCACACAAATCTGTGTGTATCAACTCTAAAATACTATTAGCTCTCTTACCTTCTGCCTTACTAAATGGTTGTCTTGTTTGCTTGCCCAACAAACACTCCTGACATTGTTCGCCTTTTCCATTAATATATGTAATGCCATCGGCCCATCCATTTTTCAACAGCTGCATGCTAACTCTATTAAGATGTCCTAGCCTCATATGCCATAATTCCTCTGAATTTGGTCCTGCTACAGTAGTGAAAAGGCTTTGTTCCTCCACATCAAGTTCATATAGTCCATTCTTCATGGTAGCGGTGGCAACAACCTCTCCTTTCACATGGAAATCGACACAGTCAAAAATCGAACATTTTTCATCTTGAAAAACAACAGTGTGGCCCTTTCCAACCATTTTACTAACTGAGAGTAAATTTGCTCTTAACTCAGGAACATAAACCACCTCAGAAATTGTTTTTAAGCCAGATCTGGTACATACCTGGGTTTTGCCAATCCCACTGCCAGATATTCTTTGCCTCCACATGACTTTGAAAATCCGTCAGATAATCCCTTTGAAAAGTCATATGAGTAGTCGCTCCCGAATCAATATTCCACTTTTGAGTATGCTGCGTACTTTCATCCTCAACTGCAACCTGCAGTGCTTTATCCAGCTTGACAACCTCCTTTCTGTCTTTATAAGACTTGCCCTTATCAAACTTTTTATTTTCTTCAAAGTTTAAAGGCCTCGGACATTGATTTTTATAGTGTCCAAATGAACCACATGCATAATACTTTACACCCTGCTTATTGCTCTTTTTGAAGGACTTTCTCTTCGACAATAAGGCTACTTCATGATCATTTTTATTATATTTTTCATCTTGAAGCGGTTTGGTTTTAATAAAATCACTGGTTATCGTTTCTACTGAATTCTCTATGGCCATCACCATGGGGTCATATTCCAAAGTAAGCCCGCTCAACAAAATCACACCCAAAAACTCATCATCCACTGGATGCTGCATATCTAATAATTTTTGAGCTAATGACATGGCTGCATTTACATATTGCTCCATAGTCTTGAAATCTTCAAGCTTAATTCTTACTAATTGCCTGATTAAACTAAGCCGCCTTGACAAACCTTTCTCCTCGTAAGCACTTAACAAATTCTGCCAAGCTTCATTGGCTGTACTTGCATTACGAACATGCGGATAAGCACAAGGTTGTACCATTAAGGATATTTTAGCTAGAGCCTTTTGATCTGCTCTTACCTTGGCATCAGATGACGTTGTATCACCTTCTGGATAGCCCTTTATGCAGACCCATAGATTGGAATGCACAAGTGCCATTTTCATCCCAAACTTCCAGTCATTAAAATTGTCCCTACCAGCTAGTTTATCAAAACCCATAGATAAACATGCATTTTCTGCCATTTTTGTAGGTTCTTTAATTTAACACAGCACTAGAAGTCTTAACCGGTCTAAACGTTTACCGTCATTTTTTTTTTCAAAAAAAAAAACTATTTTTATCCCTTTACACCGATTTCATGCACTTAAACTTATTGGGAATCTGGGCCCATAACCTGTGGGAATCTAGTAATAAACCATATATCTCGGTTTGATAAAATAAAGTTTATTAGGACAAAGAAAACGACAAATTACAGCTCATTATTTTAAAACCGAACGACTGACAGACTGATTGACAGACAGACTGACAGACAGACACATAACCTAACAGCAAACATGTGTATATTAAATAAAACAAAATTCAACACAACTAGTGCCCTCTTTTAGTCATACTGCTCTAAATCTCTACCCACAACATTGCTGAACTCAAGCTTAACAAACCTAGACATAGATGGTATCCTTTGTATAATCCTTTGTATAAAACTGGATTACAATGTACATATCTCTAACACATCGACGCAGCCAAATACCAGCCATGATCATCTATCTTATATGATAACACAATAGAACTAAAGATATACTTATATTTTTTGTATATCTTTGTATTTGTATATTTTTGAGTTGTACTTAATTCGAAATAAAATATAAATATTTTCTTTATGAGAAAGTATTAATTAGGAATAAAATGGTAAATTAAAAATTTCTTTTTTTTAAACGCCAATCTTCTACTTCGTAGTCACCACCGTTATGATAATTGTCATCTGGTTCTGCATTATATTTAAAATGACCATCTTCCAAGTACTTGGTAATATTGTAAAGCACGATACAACAAATAATGACGGATGGAATTTTTTCTAATTTGAACTCAGCGCATATATTTCAAAACTGGAAACCTGCACTTAAGTTGGCCAAATCACCTTTTAATTACAACCATTTTTTTCTTAAACAGTCTGTTGTAAACTCTTTCCAATGCGTTATTAGGGTTTCTGAATGGTGTCATTAGCCACGGTTCTAAGCCGTAACTATCATCACCCAGTAGTACTGCTCCAGTAAACTGTTTCATAGTTACACGTACATCACAGTTCCTCTAAATTCCTGCGTCGCGTACAGAACCCGGCCAACTAACATCAGCACACAAAACACACAGATATTGCATCAGCTAATAGTTATCAGCTAACTAGTAAACATTTTCACTGAGTTACATGTTGCCTGCACATTTAAATTCGCCAATCCCTTTCTGGTGATCTATTCATCACCGTGTTGATTCGGTTTTAATATCTGAACACGCCTGCAATCAATCACTCCAATAGCACTTAGAAATTTAAATTTTTTTTGACACGCTTGCTGTGCTTTCTTTATTTTGGGTTGGGTTGACGGAAATTTGAACCATAAATAGGACTTTTCAACTATTTTGTTCGTTACAAATTATTTTAGTTTTTGTATAATAGTCGACTGAGTGATTCCCAATTCTTCCGCTACACCCATCTGATATCCAGGATTGGCCATATAACGCAAGAATACCTTCATTTATAAAAGAATCTTCTCCTTTTTTAAGATTTTCTCCGAAAAAGGACGTTGCCATCCAATTTACATTTTCTTATTGAAATCTGTAAAGAGATTTAAAATCTCACCAATCATCTTCTCTTTGAAGTTTGTATTGCTTCTGTGAATTGAATTCTGCTATTTTATGACCAGCTTATTGCAAGGTGCATCTTCTACTAACGAGATGCAAAAATTTTGGGGCAAATGCTCAACTAAGTCAGCAAAGGATATATTTTATTCACAACAAGTTCAGCAAATACTTAAATGTAAGTAGATGCTCATGCTTCTAATACAAGTTTGAGCAAAACCTTCTACTTATATTTTATAAACTATGTAGCAGATGCTTCAAGTTTTACAAGTAGAAGTTTTTGCTCATTTTTATTCTCTTTTTATTCTCTATTCTAGTCTCTATTGTTTAAAAAATCAATAGAGTTTTAGAGGTATAAGTGATTCGACTAGGTTTATTAATAATTTGCTCGATGCCATAGGTAGTAAAACTATTTATATCGGTTTTTGTGCAGGTTTAAAAAGTCGAAGTTTAAGGGTATGTACCGTTTTGAACTGTCAGTACAGGATTGTACTGTGCTGATTTTACTGTAATTTGTCGTTCCGATTTTATACAGCGTGCTGTTTTGCTCCAACAAAAGAACAGTTTTCAGCACTGTTTTCACAACCACAACATAACCTATAAAACTTTCGAACAAACATATTTCCTGTGAAAAGGAAAATACACATGTACTTTTGTGCCTTTTACTTTCTGCAGTGCAGTATGTACACAATACACTATTGAGTTTTTTAAAAAATTTAAAGGGCTAAAGAGCGCAAATTTGTGGTCTTAGGAAAAATTGTGTATACCTACATTACTCATGAAAAAAGTAAATTTCATACACTCGTGTAAATTTCAAAAACATCACCACTTGAGTGAAAAATATCACTTTCTTCACTAGTAATGTAATATACTATATTATCTTTTGAATTTGTACCTAGGTACCTGAAATGCATCCTAAATTCCTCTTCGGAATATAGGTTTATCACGTTTTCCAAATAATTTGGAAGGCGAATACGGACCTGTCCTTAAGCCTATAATTGGGCAATATAAAAGTCTTCTTGGTCCAGTTCATCTTCCTCGTCATCAGTTAATAATAAAACGGAAACGGTGTTTGCCACTATCATGGCTGCTACATTATTGGGGTTCATAGCCATAGCTTTTATTTTGAACAATTTATGTTTTGAACTCCCACAACGTAAACAAGAAGATTCAAGAAATCAACATCAACAACACTTCTGACAGTTTTGACATTCCCCCACTATTTTACTGTATCTACAGTAGCTTTTATCCCCAGTCAATCCAGTAAAGATTAATGACGTCACTGACGCATTTATGGCGTCATTCAGTACTGAATCAGTAAACTGAAATAAATATCGGAACGACGTCCAGTAAATTCAGTACTGACAGTTGATAACGGTACATACCCTAAATCTTCTGTCAAAATTTTAATAAAGAAAAAAGTTATTATATTTTTAAGTTCCAATATAATTGTTAATATTTATTATATTATAGTGTGGTGGCGTTAAAAACCTCTTACAACAATTTTATTGTTCAATGTAAAGAAATTTTCAAGAAAATATGTTTAAGTTCGGATAATAGAAAAAGTATGTATGTAATGTATCATTTAGGTATCTCATTTCTCTTTATAATATCCCCCAAGGCCACCTCCACGACCAGCTTTATCAACTTTTATAAACGTGTGGCCCTGGGTTCGAGTCCCAGACTTGGCATGGGTGTTTGTAAGTGTGCGATTTAGTATTAAGTTTAAAATTATGATATTATAGTATAAAAGGAATGGGACTGGCTGAATGACTAAAAAATAGTCCAAGCCAAAAAAAAAAACAAAAAAAATAAAATGACATCATAGTTTGAGTTCAATGATTTTTCTGTTTCAACTAAATATACTAAATTCATTTTCAGTAACAAGTGTAGAAAGCTCATTAAAAAGTGAACGGATATTCAAGTGCGCAATTTTCATGTACATGTTGTTTAATTTAAGGGTGTCATATTTTCATTGTATAGACTTAGTTTTAGTCAAAAAAACTTTAGACAAAAGACAACACAGGAAAAACAACTAGGAACCACCCGATGCAAGAGCTGAATGCCCAAATACTCACAGCCAACAGTATCTCTATCTCCAGGGTCTTAACAACAGCTAAGGCCTGATAAGAAATTGTATTAGACCCAGTCCTGGATTTACACTAGGGGCAGTCGGAGCAAGTGCCCAGGGCGGCAGAATTTTGAGGGGCAGCAAATCTCAAAGAAGAAAAGAAAATATTTTCAACGGTTATACTTATAAATTACCATGGGGAATGTTTACATGTCAAATATTAAGAGTAAAATTTGCTTTAATGAAGTAAATCGAAGGCCTGATAAATACTGTACGTTTTTTGACCCAAATATCTATTTTTGCTTCTGAATGAAAATCCATATTGATAGTAAATAATGAATTTTTTTGAATATAATGTAAATTATCTGATTGAACAGTTCATGCATACATAAAAAGCAGATGCGTCTTTCGATGAAAACGACACGCACATATACATCTTTAGATTTCTATAGCTGTCAGATCGTTTTTCGAAACAGTTAATAATATTTTTATTTTCTACATGATCAAAAAAAAATGTCTGTAGTTAAAAATCAATCTCTATTTTGCAATTGTATTAAATGATAGGACATTTTACATCTTTCAATTCTTTATAAAAAAGTATTTTTCTCTTGTTATTTTATATATATTTTGTCTTCACCTCCCTTCGTGATAAAAAAAAGACGAAAGCAAATTATATTTAATTTGATACAAATTAATTTCTAAAATAAGGATTTTACTAGTACTTCAATATGATAGTTTTAGATAATATGCAATCTAATATTCAAATTGATCTAGCAACCGCACTCGTCAGGACAATAAAACATAATAAACAAAACATATAATAAACAACACCTTAAAAAAAAAAGAATGATAAGCTAGGATGTTGTATTACCATAGAGTTCAGATACAGAGTTTTCCTTCAACTACTGTAGTACGGCACGTTATTATATAAGTAGTGTTATAGATTTGTGAGTTCTTCTTTCGAGTTCTTCAAAAGTTATGTTAGTTTTTTCTTAAAGTTAACTTAGGTTAAAAAAGGAACGCTTGACTCGAAAAGTGTAAAAAAAAGATGGAATAAAAAAATTATTCATTCAGCTTATTACAGATCGTATGAAGCAAGAGATAGATCGAACGATAAAATATAAGTTTATTTACATACAAGTATTTTTATCTGTAGAAACTTGAATAGAATTTGCTACCTCTAGATCGTTATTGATAAGGCACAGTTCACAGGCCACAAATATAATCTTGTCACTTTTTACTGTTTATATTGCTATTCCTGTTCTGCAAAAAACACAATAATTTGTACATTTGTGATATAAACGTAAATGTACAAAATAAATCAGTTGACCAGCAACAAATAACAAACCTCAGCATACGATTTTACCTACCCTAACTTCGCAAGCTAAAATCACCTAAAAAAAAAGGGCGGCATTTTTCACAGTGCCCGGGGCGGCATTTTTTGTAAATTCAGGCCTGATTAGACCATTTATTTAACAGTAAAACATAAATTCTATGGTTATACAAAAGCGAAAAAAAAATACAAAAAATCAGTACATACAGTACATCATAGTCCCACAAATAGGTCCCATAATTAATTATAATCAGAGCCATGCTTAAAACAGGATTTTTCCATGTGCATAAGCTAAACAAAGTTATATAAAATAAAAAGCCAATAAATTCAGAAAAACCAAATGCAAACCGTTAGGAAAGCATTAAGGTATATAAACGTATAACAAAAAAGTAAATATCCAAAAAAATTAATTTTACTAACCAGTTTTAAAACTATGATTCTATTTAATTTTGTCCAAATTTATTTGCTAAGCACCCAAATCACTTTGATTTCTAATAAGGTTTCTTTGATCTGAAATTCAATAATTGTCCACTCAGATTTCCCATACATTTCTCGCACATTTTTTGAAAAAGTTTAAGGTTTTCTATAGTAAAAACTTCTGTTATTAGCACTCAATTTTTTACTCATATTATTGGTAACAATGCGAAATATTTTGTGTGTTTATATTCAGCTGGAATATTTCCAATGACTTTAATCTCTTGTACTAAAATACAGGAAGTTTTCTGATTTAGTTTCAAATTCCATATTGCGTAACCTTTTGTAGTATTCATCTGTCGACAGTTTTAAAATGCTGATATACTTAACCATTTCCTCCAGATAAGCTGTCATAAATTTCTGGAATGATTTAATTTGTTTTTCCAGTTGATCAAGATCCACCCCAGTATATGATAAAGAGGAACCTGCGTTATTTTTAAAGAATGAAAATTGCTCTCGGAGAGTGCTTAGATAATTTAATAACACCTGCCCTTCGATCGGTACCAATGTCTTTTATATTATTATGATTGATTTGTAAGTAATGCGTTAAATACAGCATTACTTTCAAAGCTCTGATTTGTGCCGTTCTTTCAATATTGACATGGTATTTTCTAAACATGGTCTGGTTTTTGATTAAAAGTAACGTGATCTGCTTTTGGGCTCTACTTCCTGTATTGTCTTTCTGATAAAGTTCCAATTTAGTGTTCCAATTCAAACACACCAAGGTGTTTGAATTCCAAAGCAAAAATTAGTAAGGTATCTGATTAAAGAGACTGAAAAATTGTAAATAGAATATTGTCGTAGACTACATAAAAAAAATACATACAGTTTTTAATCTTTTGGTGCTTTTTTCAAATTTCTCTGGAACATGTCGAAAATCTATAACCATTCTCTGATTTGATAGCGTATTGATAGACCGATACTACAGAAGGTTGATATTAGGTTGTTTTCACCCTTGAGATTTTGAGTGTTTATAACTATATTTACCATTGTACATAATAACTATTTTATATTTTTGTTTTTTCCCCGGGGAGGGCCGGGTTAGAATAGCCCTCCGGTACGCTCTGCCTGTCGTAAAAGGCGACTAAAAGAGCAACCCCTTTGGTGGTAGATGTTGTCCACCTGCATCGCCCGGTTCAATACCACCACATAGGACTAGACACCACAGGCGGCGTGAAGTGGTTCCATGGAACTCACATTTCGCCGCCATGTCGATGTGTCCGGTTTCCAAAGGGGAAATGGAGAAGAAAAGTAAATGCATGATGGCGCCCTCACGACCAAAACTTTCCGGAGGTAAACTCGCCTCCCATTCGGATCTCCGGGCGGAGGCTGGTCAGGGGGGTCCATCAGGCGGATCAAAAAGCCAAAAAATTAATTTCTGCAACATCAGAGGCCTAAACACCAATATTAATGCAGTACACCAACACCTGCAATCAAATAAGCCTCACATTCTGGCATTGACAGAAACAAAGGTGAAACTTTCAACAACAAATGTTCACCTCATTTATCCTGGACACGATCTACACACCCGATTTCGACTAAACTTTGATTGGCAGTATTTGTCAAGAACGACTTGAGTTGCCAGCGGGAGGAAACATGATTGCATTAACCATCTGCAAATTGCCTACCCAAGCGCAGAAATCATCGCCATAAGTGATTTTAACGTTCACAATATCAACTGGCTGCGCTTCTGCAACAAGAACGACGATGAAGGACGAGAAGCTGAGCTATTTGCCACCATATGCGGGCTTACGCAGCTTGTGGAGGAACCTACCAGAATCCCCGATCGAGACGGCGAGTTCGCGAGTCTCCTAGATCTGGTCTTTGCTTTAGACCCTGACTCGTACACAGTATCAGTACATGCCCCCCTAGGAACATCGGACCACAAATTGATAACAGTCTCTTGCAAGTTGGAGGTTAAAACGCAGGATCCTCCGATGCCACGGAAGGTATGGCACTATAAATCAGCAGAGTGGAACCACCTTCGGGAATTTTATCGCTCATTCCCTTGGAAAGAAGTCTGCTTTAGAACCAATAACATCTCAGAATGTGCAAACCAAATTACAGAGACGATCTTGGCAGGAATGGAAGCTTATATCCCTTTTTCTACTAAATGCGGATCAAACAACAAACCATGGTTTAACCTGAATTGCAAAAAGGCAGTAAACACTAAAAACGCAGCATATCGCAAATGGCGTCAACATCCTTCCATCGAAAATCGGAGGAACTTTTTAGCCTCCAGAAATAGTTGCAAGCGAATTATTGATGAATGCAAAGAGAGTCACAACAACAGGATCAAAAACAAACAGCTAAACTGCCCAAATGGAACAAGATCTTTCTGGTCGGTATCGAAAGCCGTTAGTCAAGGATTTGCTAAGTCGGCCTTGCCACCCCTAACAGCAGATGATGGTTCTATCGCGGTAACAGCAAGGGAAAAAGCCAACTTACTGGGTAAACTCTTCGCGTCCAATTCTACTCTGCACTCGCAAGGCAAAACACCGCCATATTTGCCAAGGGTGAATTCATCGATGGGAGAAATTTCGTTTCCTCAACGAATTATAAAAAAAATCTTAAAAGCGTAGACACCAACAAAGCTTCTGGACCCGATGGAATTCCAGCCCTAATACTAAAACGTTGTGCAGACGAATTGACTCCTCCCTTATGTAGACTGTTCACAGCATCGTATAAGCAGGGCCAATTTCCAACAAGCTGGAAAACTGCTCGAGTGCAAGCTGTACCCAAAAAGGGTAAGAAGACGATGCCCTCCAATTACCGCCCGATTACACTAGTTCCAGTAATATCGAAGATTATGGAAAATAAAAAAAAGTCTGGATAGTCTGGAGCACAGGAGAAAGGTGGCTGATCTCTGTTTATTCTATCGTTATTATCACGGTAATTGCTCCTCTGAGCTGGCAGGCCTGATTCCACCCAGGGCTGTTCCGGCAAGAAGGACGCGTCTAGCAGTTGCGGCTCATCAACATCGAGTCCACCTGCCTACCCCAAGGACGTCGCTGTATCGGGACTCATTCATCTGGAGAACATCTTCTTTGTGGAACGGGCTTCCACCTCACATATTTCCCGACGCATACAACCTACTGCGATTTAAGATAAATGCCCACAAATATCTTCGCGCAAGCACCACTCCAAGATTGACATAGGACTTTCCTTTTGTGCTTGGTTTACCATAAAAAAAAAATTGACGACCTGTATATTTAAATTTGTTTATTAATTAATTCTTTATCTTATGCTCTGTAACAACTTTAAGCTTATATATTATCATGTACCCTATTGTTTAATAACTCTTTGCTCGTATGTCTTGTAAGTCGGTCACATCCTGTCATAATAAAAGATTTTTAAAACACCCTCGTGTTGGAAACCTATTTAACTGGCGCAGTCGGTAGGATCGGGGCAGTTTTGGCAATAAAAATTCATGTCATCGAGACGATTATTGCTTCAGAACGTGAGTTTGAACTCTTAAGCACCGAGACGAATTCCTAGCAGCTGTGGTTGGCAAGCAAGCAGCAAAGTTCTGTTAATTTCTCCGATTGAGCAATTAATAGTTTAGTATTAAGTTTTATCTTATTTTAATTAATTTTATAAATTGGACAAGATATATTTCAAGCTAATATTGAATCGCAAATTTTATTTAGCATATTTTAATTTTTATAATTTTAATTTGAATTTTAGATTTAAGATTTAATTCTTACATAGTTAAAGAAAACATTTTCTAGTCAAATTAATATTTTATGAATACTGATTTTGAAGATATTGATAGTTTAATCAATATATTTTCACAAACTCTAATTAGATTCACTCTTGTAGATTATAACTAATAACATGGCTTAAAATTAAAATTGCTTTTTTCGACTGTTTTAGCGACAAAAGAAACCTGGAGTGTTTAGAACAAAATCTTTTTATGGCAACCAATTATAAAAATGAACCTCCTTTACTATTTAAAAAGCGTTTACAAGTTTTAAGAAGTGTATTAGCTTAAAAGGTGGTTACCCATCTACTCAAATGAATGAATGAACCAAATTAATTCATCTAAGACAATATTATAACGTATGTTTAAGAACCTTCATAAGAGGACTACCAAATCCCTTACAAAGTATAATTCGACTCAAAAGTCCAGATTGTATAGAAATGCTATGGCCATGATTATAGAAGAAGAAAACTTCCAATATACCCAAAATTTAAATAGACCTACACCTATTCATAACAAACAGCAACCGCAACAAAAAACAAATCATAATCATACTAGACAACAGTACCAACCCAATAATAATAATTATCATAGATCAAATAATCAAAACTATAATCCAAATTACAATCCAATTACAATAATCAACATCATCTTAACCAAATATACAATATTCAAAGATTTAGTACTAATCCTGAATTTCCTAGAAGCCCAGTAGACCTCGACAATTACCCCAAAGACCATTACCAACAAATAGACAGGTTCTTGACCCTCCTCAAAATGTATTTAAATCTACGGGAGCAATTCCTAAAAATCAACCAGAACCTATCTACAACGACAACTTATATCATACCTTCTCAAAGATGCTTTTAGAACAAGAAGAATAACAATAATAAACAGTAATAGCCCTGTTAAAAGAGTCTATTCAACCCTTATAGATTTATTTACAGTTTTAAAACTAAAAGAACCCAATGCCTCTACAAAAGAACTTATGTTATACGCAGTAATAGCCTAATAACCTAATAATAACCTTGCATATCATAGTGTCACAAAAAAAGACCATTTGACATTATCAACGGCCGTGTCCTTAAACCCCTTCGATTTAACTAATGAAATAATTCTCATTAAATACATTTCTGATCAAAAAGAATGCCTAAAAATAATATATGACAATATATTTAAAACATCCCTAAACACTAAAATAAAATAAAATCAAAAATAAAATGAAAAACGTGAAAACCGCGTTGACATTGCTTCTGGTAACAAAATCTATGTACATGACAAACAAGCTCATAGATCGAAAGATAAACCCAGAAAGAAAATAGAAATTGTAAAGACAGACATCGGAACTAAAATAATTACAAATAAAAAGAAAGTCATACATAAATCACAAATTCAAAAACCTAAAAGACTTTCTTTTCCGCAGGAAAATGAACCTCCTAATGGTGACATATATCGCTCTACTGATAACTGCATCGACACAACAGATAACGGATCAGACTAGAAATGACTTATCAGTGACCCCTATAAATATGCCTTTACTCCCATTCCACCTTAATAATGCACGAGTATTAAAGAATAAGCATACATTTATCAATTTTATAGAATAAAAAATCCTTATTATTAGAACTTAGTAATTTAGAAAACGCTTATAATATTTTAAATGATTCCTACAATAATAGTAATATAATCAATTTGATGCATCATATAAATACTTTTAATTTGCTTACGCACGCGAAATATTTAATTAATGAAATAAAAATTAAATTAAATAATACCAAACCGCATAAAACGAAACGTTCACTATTAAACATTGTAGGAAAACCTCAAAATGGTTATTTGGTACTCTGGACGATGGAGAGCGCTACGCAAAAGCTATACAAGAATTATGTAGTAATCAAAATACGTATAAAAAGGAATTAAATTTACAAATATCTTTAACTAAAGAATTGATCAATAATTACAACAATACTATAAGCATATTAAATAAAAATCAAAAATCTTTACAGGCACACGTTAATCAATTTGAAAATCAAATAAATAAAACAAAAACTGATATTTCAATACTCCTAAAATTGCAAAATACTATAAACCATATTAACTATATAACTATATATATATAACTATATAACTAACACAATACTTTCAGCTTCTCAGCTTGAACTAATAGTTTCAAATTTATCTACTTTTTATGGTACTGATAAAATATTAATTTTGGAAGACCTTAACTACTATTATCAATTAGCAGGACTACAAGTCAGCTTTTCAAATAACAAAATAATTTTTGCAAATCATTTTCCAATATTCGTAAAAGAATAATTTGAATTGTTTCACCTGTTCTCAGTTCCTATAAACCAATCCTTAATTGTACCCAAATCACTTTACCTTTTGATGGGCATCACATTCACAACAATACCAAGATGAAGCTTGTCCCAAAATCGAAAACCTCTACATATGCCAAGATGCCTTAAATCCAGGACTAAATGATTGTGTTACCATCCTCATCAAGAAAGCTGAGATGACGAAATGCCAACTACTCAATGTAAACGTTACCACACCAATTATACGCCCTATTACCAGTCAACATATTTTGGTAATACCTACTTCTACCAAGATTAAAATCCAGAAGCTGTGCCAGAATAAAAAAAATCCTCTTTGTGACAGAACCGAGCCTAATTTCTATATCTTATAATTGTGGTATTAGTCTACTTGGATCCAATATGACAATATGAACAAGGAAGACACTGTGGAAAGCAGCCCTTTCTATCTACCAAAAATTAATTTCGACAATATGGAATTTAAACTTCCCTACGATGCCATTCAACTAGATTCCATTGATTTAAACCATGTTCTAAGACTACAGGAACAAGCCAAGCTACTGAAGACTATTCCGGAAGATGACGACCCAGTCCACCCTGTTACTCGGACTTTCGCCACTACCCTTGGTTTATTGCTAATTGTTTTTACTATTGCCTTTGCAATATATGAACTCATAATTAAGAAGAAAGAAGAAAAGGAAGAAGAAGCTAACAACCCTACCAATGGTAAATCCGAAAATAGTCCTTCATCCCTGTTGTTTTCGTCCTAAGTGGTAGGAGTTATGTATAATTTTGACGACCTGTATATTTAAATATGTTTAATAATTAATTCCTTATCTTATGATTATAATCAATTTATTATACTTCGCAATCATTTTAGGCTTATATATTCTCATGTAACCTATTGCTTAATTACTCTTTGCTCATACGTTTTGTAAGTCGGTCACACCCCGTCATAATAAAAGTTTTTTAAAACACCCTCGTGTTAGAATATTATTTATTATTATATTATTTAACTTATGATAGGGTGCCGTTTTTTGCTGACAATTTTATGTAATGTGACACTTAAAATTACCAGGTCCAAAAAGTAGTTTATGAGTAAAAACCTAAAATCCATTCTTCATTCAATCAATTTCAACTATAATAGATAAACTGTAGATAATTTATCGGTCTTGTGGTGGAAAAAAAAAGTTTTATATTGCTTCTGTTAATGTTTAATCGCCATATTTACCATATTACATTTATATTAAAGAAGCTAAAAATGCAGGAAAAGTGTGGCTATCAGTGTGTAAAAAGGTCCTTTGCAGAGCTAGTACTTGTTTTAGGTCAACCGAGATGTTTGTTATTGTCTACAAAAAGCATCTATGCCTCAACTGTATTTCAAAAATTCAAATTGCATCAAGACTAGACAATCGGGTCCGCTCGTATCGAGTTCGTACTGTAAAATACCTTCACCAAAGTCAAAATAGCCAGTACTGTGAGAATGGTTAAATTTAAGAATCAGATCCGCGACATAATTAATGAGATGAAGTCCTAAGTATAAAAACAAGTTTTTAAACTATGTTTGAGGGTATCAAAAATCTTTGCAAAGTTAAAAAAGCCACTTCCAAGTACCCATAAATATAAACATTGGGCAAACAGGATACAGTGCAGCAGGTATCCATGGCAAGGTCCTTCAAGAGGTCTCAGAGCAACAAAAAAAATCTTAGTCTCATTGATTCTTCTGTAAATATAATCAACACCTTGCGAACAGAAAAAAAAACAGAAAAAGGGCTCAGTCTTAAAAGTTTGTTTTATATCCCAGTGGAACTGTTCTTAAGGCATTAAGGAGTGAAAAAGGAGATAGGTCGAAGCCTAAAAATATTCGTAGAGGATGACTTAACAACTAACTCATCACAACCTAACACCTACCTCAAATATAAATCCTCTGACACTTGTAGCTTCATTAGAGGTATCTAAGTCCTAATAGCAGTTCAAAAACCAATCAGTAGCAAAATTATATCTGCAACCATAACCAATGAGCACTTGTTTGTTGAATTAAGTTCAATAAAAACCAGTATTTACTTGCTACTTACAGCTTACTTTTCACCGAGGTCAAAGGCCCTTAAGGTATTTGATAAATAGATATATTTTGGAGAAAAATGAAAAAAGCTCACTGAGATGTATCACGATCATAAGCTTTGTATCCTGGTAGATTTTAATCTTCTTTACGGTATATAGATCAAAGATGAATTGGCTTCGATATCCACTGCTCTGATTAGCACTGAAATTGAATGCATTCTCCGCACTTAATATAACTTTTATCAAATACAGTATAAGTAATGTTAACAACAACTACTTGGATCTAGGGGATGAAGACATCTCAGGCAGAAGATGCGCTATTACCAATGGATGCCTACCATTCACCACTTTCCTTCTCCATTGAACGCGAATTCATGCACATTAATAAATAAGGACTGAAATGCAATAGTCTCAAATGAGATTTTAAATAATTTTTTTTTATCCCAGTTTGAATGGGACATATTATTTTAGAACAGATCTACGTGATATGATCAGTATCTTTGATGATATTGTTAATGTAAAAGTTGATAGTTTTGTTCCCCTACTGGAGCTTCTTATTTTCGAGGCCACATTATATTTAATTACTCTTTAAAAAAATGAACATTTTCCAACATATTAGAAATTAAGCTTTCTTACACCCGTTTTAAAAGCTGGTAATAAATCTTAAGTCAACAACTACTGACCTATAAGTATCTTGAGCTGCGTTTCTAAGGTCTTTCATAGCCAAGTGTGAGTATCTTACGGTCATTTTAAACAACATCAAACAATTCGGATTTTTACCATATCGATCCACTAAGCTAAATTTACTAACCTCTACTAAGTTCTTCCAAGGATCATTGGAAGAAGGATCCCATATGCATGCTATATAATTTAGATTGTACGTATTTAGAGCTTTTAGTCCACTGAAACCAAAATACTATTAGTTATTCTACAAGGTTCATAATTGAAGTATGTATTCTTCAGTATTTACCTTAATTATCTCTTTCATATTTATAATAATAAAAGATCTCCTTTATAAATAGCTTCTCAGATCTCGGAGTGATGCTTGATAGCATTGATAGCGTACACAGACCTGGAATATACAGGGTGTTTCAGAACTATGAAGTCAAACTTCTAGGGGTTGTTAAAAAATATTAATTACCTAAATAGGATCTGATGCATTTATTTTTACCTTTTGTATATGATACCATCACAACAATTGTTCAAAATGTCTTCCTCCAACCTCAATACACCGATTTAAAGGCCGCATATGATTTCGGCGGACTACACTAAACATTTGATCCTTGTTTTGAATGATTTCAAATGCTGCTGTTATTCGTCCAATTAAGTCTAGCTCTGATTCTACTGGAGTTTCGTAGACTAAAGACTTTACATGTCCCCACAAGAAAAAATCGAGCGACGTTAAATCGGGTGACCTAGGAGGCCAAGAAACTGCTCCACCTCTGGCAATCCAACGGTGCCCAAGCCGCTGAGCCAAATACTCGCGTACTTGTATAGCAAAGTGAGCCGGCGCTCCATCATGCTGAAACCACATTTGCTGTCTAATGTTTAGTGGAACATTTTCAAGGAGTTCTGGGAAAACTTCCTCCAAGAAAGATAGGTAGAGGGTAGAAGGTATGGCCCAATTAAATAATCATCAACAATGCCTGCTCATACGTTAACAGACCAACGATTCTGATGTTTTCTTGGAAAAATTGCATAAGAATTTTCTTCGTCCCAAACATGGCTATTCCTACTATTAAAAATACCGTCTCTTGTGAAAGAAGCTTCATCGGTCCACAAAACATATCGTAAAAAATTTGGTTGGGCAATGATGTGATCCAGAAGCCATCGACAAAATTGAACTCTAGGATGATAATTGGCTGCAGTCATACCTTGAACTTTCTGGAAGTGGTCAGGATGGAGTTGTTGCTCGTGTAGTATCCGCCACACAGAAGCGTTACTCGTATTCATATTCTTAGCGACGTCACGTGTGCTATTTGATGGTTCATCGGCAACTCGCTGAAGCACCTCTTCTTCAAATTCGGCCGTTCTTACGGTTCGAGCAACACCAGTATCATGCATCTTGGTCTTAAACATGCCTGTCTCTGCGAGCTGAACCGCAATAAACTTTTTGTATCCAAATGCTATCGTTCGGGATAACGTTCATGATACAACCACGATGCTGCTCGTGCTGCAATGCACGAGTATTGAGTTTGTTGCTCGATATGCCAAATGCATATCCGCCAATTCTTGATTGGTAATGTTTTCCATTAGCAATAAATGTTTAAAAATTGTAAGCTATAAAATTTTTAAACATGACATTGAGAATTAACATTAATAAGCGTTGATTTTAAACAATTGTTGTTATGGTATCATGTACAAAAGGCAAAAATAAATGCAGCAGATCCTATTTAGGTAATTAATGTTTTTTATAAATTTTAACGCGTCTTAGGGCCGTAGTGGCGTAGTGACGCTTTTCCAGACATGGGTTCCTATACTCAAATGGATTCTTCTGTTGCACTGAACAACCCCCAGAAGTTTGATCCCATAGTCTGAAACACCCTGCATAATTTAGTTCTATACTCGTAGTTCTAAAACTTATTGCACTGTCATTCTTATACCCCTAAACTCATAAGTAATATATTACTTCATGCTCTCACTCGCCAAACTAGATTAAATCATTCCTTTCAAGTCAGCTCACATCATACTATGGCCAGAACTTTATAAAATATTTAAAAAAAAACTTACAAACTGTAAATGGAACGCTGATGCTGAGTAAACTTTTATTAATTTTAATATTTCTTCTTATTGTTATCTTCATTTTGTGATACCTAGGCTAGGTTTAAACTAAAATGTTTGTTTTATTTTGGGACTTTTTTTACGTTGGGCAGTAGCCTGTAGATAGACAAATAAATAAATAATTACCTTAAAAATATTGCTTTATTAAATTAAGTCTCCAATTAACTACTGACAAAAAGAATTTATCATGGCAATACAGTAAACATTTTGATTATCCGTTTATTTTACAATTTCCTTATTGATCAATCGTTTACTATATTCATAAGAAAATATGCGTTTTGAACCTTAAAAAATAACATCTATTATTTTTGGACTTAGCACATCACGCTATAACTTAATCAACATATTTTATTAACGACTTTTTGATTGCCTACCCTACCTGTAGCAAGCAAAACAATTTCATGTCGCCCTTTTATTTATTTTGGTTCAAATTAATTATGATCGTGATATTGGGGCGAAATAGTCTTATTTGTCTGTAAAAAACATGTTAACAACATAATGTAAATATGTACAATTTCTTGTTTAAATACCATATTTCTATATAATTAAGCCTTCATATCAGTCAAATTAAATGATTAGACTTACAATTACCGGGTAATTAGAGGCATACAATACCTATATTATGTATTTCCTAATAATATATCCCACAATGTCGTACGCCAATGTTTAATATTCAAATTAGCGCCCAAATGAAAATCCAGGCATAAATCCTCCGGAAACGGAAAATCCCCGCCGATGGAATTAAAACAACTACTGATGGCACCGAAAAAAGCGTCTTTCGCTTCTTTACGGTTTATCAATTCGCTATAACGAAAGAAATATGCTAATGGGAAAAATCCCATTTTTCTTTAGTCTGATGGCACATATTTGCATAAATATTGGGTTTCAAAAATTGTATTTTTGTTTGCTTAAGATGATTTAAATTGGAAACTGATTTCTTAAAAACACTAGAAGAGTACTGTTAGTTCTTTGGCTTTAAGGAAATGCAAGAAAAAAATCTTCAAATGTTTTAAACAAAGTTTTTGCAATAATTCAAAGTCAAATAAAGTTAAATTAATAATCACATACTTATTCAAAAATTATGTAAAAAAATTTATTATTGTAAAATGTTCAACCGGCAAAGAGTTACAAAAATTTAATTGCATAGTTATATTTAAACATAATGTTTCTTAAAATGCAGAGTAATTAACATAAATCAAATCAAAGAATTCTATAGGTATATTAATAGCGTATTTAAAACAAATAATAATTTTTTTAAACAAGAGACTTCATTCAGTTGCTGGGTATTGTTTTAAATAATGTTCTTCCATGAAAGGAACAGTCTTCCTGTGCTCATGGTTGAGATTACCATTAATAGCAATACATCAATGTTAAAACTTTAAGCTATCAACCAAACAGAATAAAAAATTATTCAGTTTATTACTATATTACCAGAAATCACAATAATCTTGTTACCATTTTAGACCAAAACTTTTTAATAAGCTTTCTATTAATAATAGTAAAAATAATAATGATAATAATAATAATAATAATAATAATAATAATAATAATAATAATATTAATCATTATTATTATTATCATTAGAATTATATCATAATTATTATTGGATCAAAAAAGCTGTGGTCAACCCACAAACAACTGACCACACTAATAAATGATCTGCTGATGGAACCGAACAAACTTTCAACGTTCCTCACTCAGGGATCAACTTTTCTGTTATCAAAAGATCCACAGAACACACAAGATCCAGCGAAATATCGGCCAATAACATGTTTACCAACACTGTATAAGCTGATAACCGCGTGTCTTACAGAGCGCATATACCAACATTGCGAGGACAACAACATTATTGCTGTTCAACAGAAGGGATGTGCTAGGGGAGACATGGGCTGTAAGGAGCAATTGACCATTGACTCCGTAATTTGCAACCAGGCCTATAGCAATAAGAGAAATCTCTACACCGCCTATGTCGATTACAAGAAGGCCTTCGATTCTATCCCACATGAATGGCTTATTGATGTCCTTAGGATATATAAAATAGATGAACGCATTGTGACTCTACTGGAGAGAGTATTGAGACAAACACAATACCGATCCGTAAGGGTATATTCCAGGGCGACTCTCTGAGCCCACTTTGGTTCTGTCTAGCCATGAATCCTCTATCATCTCGACTCAATTCCACCTCTTACGGCTTTGCTATTAAGAAGAATAGTAGGGAAATCGCAAGAGTCAATCATTTGCTCTATATGGACGATCTAAAGCTAATGGGTGCCACTAGTAATCAACTGGATCAGATGCTGAACATCGTGGAGGAATTCTCTGCCGATATCGGAATGAGGTTTGGGCTGGATAAGTGTCGTATTAACAACATTGTACGAGGAAAGATGCAGTCGGGATCCTTCGAGATGCAGGATGGCCAAACTATAGATGCCATGGAAGAGGGTGATACATACAAATACCTGGGAATGGTGCAGGCAGCGCGAATAGACCACCGAACAATGAAAGATAAACTTACTGCTGAGTTTACAACAAGAGTAAAGCACATAGTGAAAACGAGCCTCAACAGTAAGAATCTATTTAAGGCGTTGAATACGTATGCCTGTACAGCACTAACATTTTCCTTTGGAATTGTGGGATGGAGCAAGACGGACATCCAGAACTTGCAACGGAAGGCACGAACATTATTGACTAAGGCTCAAAAACACCACCCTCGAAGTGCCACAGAAAGAACTACGCTACCAAGACATCAGGGAGGTAGAGGATTGGCAGACATTGGCAAACAGTTAGACTGACAAATTTCAGTTCTAAGAAATTTCATGAAAAGGCTAGATCGTCTGCTCTGCACCGTGCTATATGCGAGGTCGATGACTCTACACCTCTGAAACTGAAGAATCGCGAAATCGAAAGTCACCACGTCACTGATGAAGAAAAACATCGATCATGGGCACAAAAACCACTGCACGGGAGACACGTCAACGAGGTTAGCCAGGGACATGTCGACACCAACGCGTCGAACTACTGGTTAACTTCGGGACAACTGTTTCCCGAAACGGAAGGTTTCCTCTTGGCCATACAAGACCAAGTTATTCCAACTAGAAACTACTTGACGTGCATTATTTCGGATCCTTCAGTACAGAGTGACAAATGTCGATATGGATGCCAAGTGACAGAATCCATCCAACACATAACGGGAGGATGTCAAACGTTTGCCCAAACTGAGTATAAGGCACGTCATGACTGCGTGGGAAAAATACTGCACCAAGAACTTGCAGTTAAACTGAACCTCTTGAGGACGGACAAAGTTCCATAATACAATTATACTCCAGAGCTAGTTCTTGAAAATGGCGAGTATACATTGTACTGGGACCGAACTGTTCTCACCGACCAAAGAACTGTCAACAATAGACCAGATCTTATCCTGGTGGATAAGCGACTAAGGAGAACCACGCTGATTGACGTTGCTATACCTAATAACAATAACCTCCAAGGAAAATGCAACGAAAAGATCATCAAATATCGAGATCTTGAAGGGCAAATCAGACGGCAATGGGAGATGGAGCATGTTCAAACAATTCCGATAATAATCTCGTCAACTGGACTTATACCAAAAACCCTTGTAGAGAACCTCAAATAACTGGGACTAAGTGAGCACCACTACAAAAACATGCAAAAAGCGGTGCTACTGGGGACAGCACGGGTCGTCAGAAAGTTCATGGGTACAGAAGACCGAATACCATCCAGGGCCCGACAACCTGAAAAGGGTCCCCTCAGAGCTTAATCCTTTTGATATCTTAGATATCTGGGATAAGTGAATGTTCCCTGTAAAACGGGAGTGTGATTGCCGCAAGGCAAAAATCATAATAATAATAATAATAATAATAATAATAATAATAATAATAATCAAAATTTATTATTTTTCTTGACAGATTTACAATAATATGTACGGAAAATAGTAATGGAACATGAAAAGTAAAAGGCCATGTCAATACAGCCTTCAGGCGATGCCAGAAACTGTTTAGGCCCAAGTAAATACCTGTTAACAAATATATTAAAATATAAGAATGGCCCTTTAAAGTGAAAAAAAAAATGTTAGATAAGTTAAAAATACAAGCATCATGAAGCAAGCACATATACACATATTTAATGGATTGAGGGATAAGGAACGAAAAAGGGGAGGAAAAGGATTAATGTCAGGATAAATACATATTTATTACGAATGAAAAAAATGTATATATATATATATATATATATACATTTTTATATATTATATTATATATATATATTATATTGTATTATCTATATATTATATTATCTATATATTTATTTTCCTTTTTTACTGGCGAGAGAATAATAATTATTTTTTTTTTTAAAGGTAGCACAGGATAAGACAAATGTGGAAATGTTTAATGAGTTAACAGTATTGGCGAGATTGTATGAAAAACTTCTTTTCTATGTCGCGGAATAGTTAATAGATGTAATTGTCTAAAGCGTCGGTGGTGAGTATTTATTCGAAACTGGACTTTACTATATAAATATGAAGGTGTTTTTAATTTTAAAACTTTGTAACTAAGAGAAGTAAAATATAATTTTCGACAATTGAACATATTTAATCATCCTATTCCTGAAGCTTATGAGATTATGATTTCGGCGACGAATTCCAAAACAAAATTAAGACGAAGGCATGCATTTTGCACTTTTTGAATTCTGCGATAGTCGACTTGATCTAAGCATGGTCCATACACGATATCACAATGGTTGAAACTGGATAACACTAAAGAATCACAAAGATGCTTTTTCTTGACCTAAGACTTTTCTTTGGTTATAGATAAGTTTAAGCGCACTATATGCTTTCTTAGAGTCAATAATAAGATCTTAGGATTTCGAAGTATTAGTTATTATAATAGGGATGTCATTTATTTTGATTTTAAGTTCCTCGCTTATTCTAGATTGGTGGCTTTTATGTCCTCCAAATAAGGTAATTGACGATTTTGAAGGGTTTATTTTTTAATGATGTTGTTTGGAAACTGTAATTAGATGTTGGAGATCGGTATTAATATTTTCATTTGCAGATGTTATATTATTAGCGTTAAAGGGAAAATAAAGCTGAGTATTGTCGGCGTACAAAATGGTTATTACAAAATTTTAAAAAGTCTTTAAATCGGCAAGTATAAATTGTATAAAGAAATGGTCCTAATATATTTTCTTGAGGGATACCCACAAATAGAGGTATAGTATTAGATCTGGAACTTTTCAAAATTGTTTGCTGTCGACGATTACTCAAAAAAGAAGTAAAAAACTTAACTGCACAATTTGAAAAGCGGATATAATGCAAGATAGACAAAAGAATTTCATGATTTATGAGGTCAAAAGCCTTTGTATAGTCTAGCAAAATAAGAGCCCTAAATTTATCCTCATCCTACGCTTGAAAGATATCATAAGTTACGTCAGCCATAGCTGTATCACAACTGTATCCTTTTCGAAAGCCTGATTGTTTTAATGGCAAAATTATATTTTCATTAAAAAAAAACGAACCTATATATCTACAATTTTTTCTAATACTTTAGAAAGTGTTGGAAGAATACTTATTGAGCGCAGATTTTTCAATTCCTTAGGTTGCAATATTTTAGGCAAAAGTGTGATGTAAGCATGCTTTCACATATTTGGAATATATGATTTAGTTATACATTCATTTATTATATGAAATAAAAAAGGAATCATAAATGGACAATAAAATTAAATCATTGTAATATTAAGGTCGTCGCATTCGTATGCTTTGCTTTTTATGGATAAAATAATTCTCATTAACTCTTCCTCTATCAAACCCTTAAACTAAAAATATTTTGAGCATTATTTTTAAGATAATTTTTTATATAAAAGTCAAGTCGATTTTGCTGTGGTTGTTGAGGATTAGTACATCTCGATGGAAAAAAGTTATTTATTTCGTTAACATTAGATAGATGCGTTGGAATGCATCTTTGCTTATTTTTTGTAATATTAAGAACTAAAAAGCTCAGCCCATGTTTCTTTACAAGATAAATTACCGTTAAATTTAATCCTTAAGAAGGCTTTTTTTTCTTTGCGAAGAGCTGCTGTTGTAAAATTTCGTAATTGTTTGTAATATGCGTAGTGAACTGGGTTTTTTGAAGGGACATTTTTTTAAGGCTTTGTCTCCTAATTTTTGAAGATTTCTGATATTTTCCGTAATCCAGGGTGCATATTTAGTTACTATTTTGTTTAAATACTTTTAAGGGAGCGTGCCTTTCAAAAAGATGTTTTAGTGTAGTGTAAACAAATTTTACTTTGTCGTCTATATCATTCATAGTGTAAATATTATACCAAGGTAATAATTCAAAATCGTTTTGAAAGTTGGTAAGATTTATGTTATTAAAAGAACGAAAAGAGAAACATACTGGTCGTTATTGTTCCACTTGAAATTTACTTTTTAAATATACCGGAAGATGGTCAGACAGGAAGACGTTTTGGACCCCAGCGTCTTCAATATGCTCAAAATTTGTGAAAATAAAGTCAATAAGAGTATCGAAGTAGACATTATATGAGTAGCCTTGTTTTTTATTTGAGCAAGAATAAAAGTATCCATAAGTGATTTTAAATGTTTAGTGGCGCTTGGAAAATTTTTATTAAAGTCGCTAGTGCCTATTATATTTTCAGATACCGTGTATAGGTTATCTAAAACATCTTCTACGCATGAAAAATTACTCTTTGGTGGCCTGTAGACATTTTCTTATAATGACGTGGCTATTTCCTGAAGTAACCTTTATCCAAATGTATTCAACAAAATCAAGCATTACTGTACATAAAACTTGAAATTTAATATTTGATTTTATGTAAAAAGCGACATCATCCCCTCGCCTCGTTTGCCTATTACATCGCAATATTATAATTAGTAATATTAATATCAGTACTATTAATTTCTGAGTGTAACCAGGTTTCAGTTACTGCTAAAATATATACATTAAAATCAAGAACATAGTCTTTAAAATTTGAAAAATTTGCCAGTGAAAAAAAAGATCGTATATTAGTATCAAAAATAAGCGAGATTTAAGGGAAAAGGGATCTAAAGGAATTCATATGTATCAATCAAAATAATGAAAAAGAAATTGAGGTAAACGCAGAAATATGCTCGCCTCACGACCACTGTTGCCTAGAATATAATAAAGTACCTAATTTATTACAAATAAAAACCGAAAACCACACCAATTAGGGTAATAAACCATTAACTCAAGAAGGTCGACAAAATAAATTTACCTGCGTAAAATTATTATAACCATAATATTATTAATAATAATTTAAAAATAAAACAGAGCTTTTCCAATTTAGAGCATAAATTATATGCGATACTATTAATATAGTTACCCCTAGTAAAAAAAACAATTAAATAAAAATTTATAAATGAATGAATGAATGAATGAATGAATGAATGAATATTATTCATTTAAATTGTGCCCATTTGAGAAAAAAAATACATATTTAATCAGTTTTAATAAATTCAAGATGAATGAATGCTTAAAGCAATAATTACTCTTACCCAAATATCTATTTTCTTTTTGCCCCCTTTCTTTATCTATCCTTCGTCTTTTAAGAAAAAAAAATTGTATTAGTCATTTAAAACCATGTTAATATTAAAAAAAAACAATTCCGAGAAATGCAACCATATAAACCCTGCAAATATATAAGTTACAATAAAATTAATTAGATAAACTTAAAGATTAATTAGGGTAAATATTTTTCTTTTTTTATAAAGGATAACTTTCTTTACAATATCTACGGTCTATAGAGAATCCAAATCGTCTTGGTCTTCAATGCCAACAATACCACTTCTACTTTTCACATACACATTTCCGTTTAGACACCAAGCATATTTATATGAAAATTTATTAATTGCCGCCGATAGCACTGATAAACGAAACTTTGTAAGATCTTCTTCCACTTGTATACCGGTTGATTTCAGGAGTACCCGGCATTTTAAAGCTGATCTCTGTTCGGTATCATTGTAAAAAGATGCTAAGGTTGCTGGCGAATTCTGTGATGAATTTTTGGATTTGACGCGGTGGCATTTAACTATGCACATCATTGATCTTGAGTTTTTGTTTGTTGTTAAATACGTCCAAAACTTTTTCGCGCAAATTCTCGTTTTCTTAGTAGACAAGTCCGAATATTCTCACATTAAGGACTGCGCGATGCCTCTTCCTGCTTTTCTAGGTTCTGTTCAAGCGTTTCAATTTTTTCCTCAAGTTTTTTGGTCAGTTTTTGAACCAAATTGTCGAGAAATTGGTCATTAAAAATACCCTTAACCTTTTCAATATTTGCAGCTGTCAAACCCATTGTAAACAAACGGTCATAATGTAGCTGCACGACAAGACACAGAAAGTACAGGATAAAGATATTATTAGATATTAACTTTACATGTTCCACTATAGCAGAGTTCTTCTGGATGATATTTGCAACTTAAAATACTATTTTCGGCGTTTATTTAGTAAAAAAAAATTAATAAAAGGCAGCAGCCGCAACGAGTACATGCTCACACCTGCAGCGCCATGTTCATCTTCATCATCATCTTCAATATTGTGTACGTGTGTGTGTGAAAAATAGTTAAAAAAAAAAACAGAGGCACTACTCAAATATTCATTTATTTAAAAACCAGCTACAAAATTAAATACTTTCAGTTAAGCAGATTTAATGGTATCCTTAATATTTGCTTGTTTAACTAATGATCTATACAATGCGGCTCTTAGTTGAGCCACCATATCAGCCATATCCAGTTTTTACGGAAAATAAGTTCGTTGCGCTAATAGGATCTATTAATTAATAGTCCTCTATACATTAAATGAACGAAAACATACCAAAACTCGCCTTAGCCAGCGATAAAAGCATAGAAATGTATTATTCCAAAACTTGTCTTATACATCGCCTGTATCATTGCAAAAGTCGTCTTGTCCATACGAACAATACGAACATAGAATTTAAATTATTTTCTGGTGATCAGGTGATTTATTGTTTTTGCCCCATTTAAACGAGTAAAACGTTTGGTTGTGCTTTTAAGCTTTATAGCAGCTGTTTTTTTCTGTTCAAAAAAATTTAATACTTAATATTAGAATAGATAGTACTAATAAATCATTTTGTGAACACGTGGAACAAGGAAAAGGAAGGCAGCGTCCCAGTAATCCCAGTAAGTCCCCTGCAAAATGGGAAAAAATATTGCAAAATAAAAAAGTAATGTGTAACTTTTATTCATATTATTTAGATATTTTTGTAGACATGCTCCAATGCATTTACCAGTTTGCCATCCAAATGCCATCATTCATGGGGTAAGACCTACCGCTGTTCAACGCTCCGAATGCAGAATATTAAAAATTTCCATGCCCTATTTTATTCTTTTTAAAAACAAAGATTGAACTTTGCAGTTGAGACAATTTTATCCTAAAATATATTTGGGTTGGTAGAGATAAAAAGAGAAATAAAGAATTTTAAAACACATTTGTGCCAAAATACGTTAAAGATGTTCTGCAAGTTTCTAAGGATTGCATTCAAAGAATTGGACGCGTTTTTTTATAAACTGGCTTTTCACCTAAAGAAAACTGGGGTTGCTCAAAACAAAAACCTATTTCTGCGTATAAGAAAGGGGCTGTTACAATGTTTATTAAGAAGCTCCAATGGTCTGATGAGCATTATTGTAGAGAACAAAGTAACATATAGTATTTGTCTTCTGATTTGACTATTAAAAAGTTAGTTTAATTTAACTATTAAATATGTTTAATGAGCAAGTGCCTGAAAGAAATTAAAAGTTAAAAACATTTTTTAGAAATATATTTTGCCTTGAATATAACATTGGTTTTGGATCGCCAGCATTTGACGTTAGCTCCCGTTGCAGTTCTTTAACAAAAAAAATTAAACAAGAGAATGATAATGACAAACGTAAACGTAGTAAACTTCAAATCGAAAAAAAAGGTCTATATCCTAAAAGGCAAAGCTTTTTTTGGAACTTGAGGGAAACAAAGTTCCTTAATCCGAAAGTCCAAGACCAAACAACATATATAGCCGCTAGCTCTACACCTATAACTTTACAGTTGTAAAGGATGCCTCAAAAACTAAATTTCAAAGTAATAATGTATTCTTATAGACCTGATGGAACAAGAATTCAGTCAAAGGATCAAACAAAATTCCCTCGGCTGTTTTTCATTGTCTTTTTTTATTGTCTCAAATTTGTCTGCTTACAGCAAATTAAAATTATGT
This sequence comes from Anthonomus grandis grandis, assembly GCF_022605725.1. Classification (NCBI taxonomy): domain Eukaryota; kingdom Metazoa; phylum Arthropoda; class Insecta; order Coleoptera; family Curculionidae; genus Anthonomus; species Anthonomus grandis. Next base: position 20,710,132 of record NC_065546.1, read on the forward strand.
ATAGATAGCTGTGGCGGACAAAATAGAAACTCAATTATGGTTGCAATGTGCATTTACTTTTTGGGAAATATCGTACAGGCCCGTATTCGTCAAATCGAGCTGGTATTTTCTATAACAGGACATTTATTTCTTCCATCAGACCGTTTCTGATATTATGAAGAATAGATTAGGAGAACATATGAAGAAAGTGAAATCAATGAATTTTGTGAAGGAGGAGTTTAAGAAGATATTTCGCTAAGAGTTTAAGAAACCTGTGCTATTTAATAACTCAATATTCTTGCAATAAAATGAAATAAGATCAATCAAGTGTTCTACTTTTTCATGCCATAACTTGTCTTATCTATACAGTCATGCCAAAACTTGTCTTATTCATTTTATTTTAATAAATTTAGTGAAATTAAATAAACAGGAAAATGAAATTAAATAAACAATAAAGGAAATCCATAAAAAAAAAAAATAACTTACAGTTGCAATTGTATATCTAATAACATGTTTTTTGCCAATTGTGAAATTTTACATAAAGTGGAGATTGCAAGTTTTTGAATGGAACCTTTCAATTGTTCTCCCCCTTCCTATCTTTTGAATAAGTGCCTTTATATAAAAATTTAAAACATTAAATAAGCATTTAACAAAACATTTTAAAACATTAAATAATAACATTATATAAGCACATTCAAAAGATAGGAGGGTGGGGGGGGGGTCAATTAAGAGCCCCACTGTATATAAAGATCATACACATTAAGCATCAGTAATATATCTACTACAGGCCCAAAATACTTTAATGGTTCTTTTGTTTCTGAATAAGAACAGAACAAAATTCATTAGCTCATATTCGTGATATTTAATGACGAGGGGGGCAAATTTTTTTTTTATCCACCTCCTTTATTATATATATTAGGTTTTATCATACTTTTAACATTATCATTAGATCTTGTCTGGAAAAAGCGTTATAATTAGAATTTTAGATTTAGGGGAATTTATTTTTTTTTTAAATTTTATTTCGTTTTTGGGAAAATTGATTGAATCGTTCAATTTGTTGTTCAAAAGTTCTTCATTCTTGCTCCCCAATTAGTCTTTTACTGTTTTCAAAATCCCAGGGCTAACTATAGGTAGGTAATCTAAGATTTAAAAACAAACACTCTTTTGGGTAACTTGAAGACTGCTTTCAGGCACTTAGAATAGTGACACTTATTCTAGAATCTTTCATTGCGTTAAACATTCAAGTGGATAAAAATAACTTAAGTCTAACTGAGTAACTATAGTTTAGAAAAACATCCTGGAAAGCCTAGAACAAGTGACATAGACATTAAAAAGCATGAAAATAACCAATTACACAATACACTTATTCTAGCTTTTGAGTTAATCCATTAGACAATAGAGTCCAAGTAAATTCTGTCTACACAGACTTTATAAAACTTTCGATAAAATTGATTATTTGCTTGTACAAAAATTATCTAATTTCGATATTTGTGGATCGGTACCGGTTTTGCTTAAATCTTATTGACATGAAAGAACGCTGATGGTCTAGTTTGGTGGATCACAATCAATAAGGTTTATTTTAACTTTCGGAGTAAAGGAAACAATCTTGGACCTTTGTTATTTATTATTTATATAAATGACATATGTACGTGTTTTAAATATTATAATTATTTATTGTATGCTGCTGATTGAAGAGTTTATAGAAATATCGATCATCTTACTGATTATCTTGATCTACAAGCTGATCTCAATAGCTTCCAATCTTCTTGTTTAAAAAATAATCTTTCATTAAATTCAAGAAATGTTTCATTATTATATATACAGTGCGGCTTTTAAATGCGTTTATATAAAAATTTGAAATTTTCCATACATCATTAGCAACCTAAATACTACTTCTTGGTCCTTTTGCTCATTTTATAAATAAATAAATAAATAATGGCTTTACTTGTATTTTTCAATAGTGTACATAGGCGAAGTCTAGCCAAAGGCTAATCTACTTAACCTATTTAAAAAATGTAAGCAAAATTATGTTAGATAGCACAACAGAAAGAAAAAAATTAACATTTATAATGGTAACACTAATAATAATATAAAAATAAATAAATATACACCCATTGGTCTATAAAAATCAAATATCAAATAAGAAATACCTACTGACAATTTAGCTATTTTGTTTTGTTAAAAAATGCAGCTTTAGTTTTTTATTTAAAACCGCTACTGACATTTCTTTTATAGGATTCGGAACATGGTCAATGTTAATTGTTACAACGTTAAACAATGTTAATTTTTGTTCCCCTATGACCCTTTTCAAATGGTACTTGGCTGACTTAACGGCAGATTCATAATCCACCAAAATGCGGTGAACGTGGTGAAATAAAATGCCACCTTATAAAGTAACCGAAAAAATAATCTGAAAAAGCCTTTAGACGCGTTTTGTCTTGTAAAAATCGATATAATTGCTGAATTTCGTTATTTGCTCCCGAAAAATTCGTAGCATTATCTGAATATATGTTACTACATGCCCCCCTTCGCGCGATAAATCGCTTAAACCAATTTAAGAATGCTTGAGTCGTCAAATCCCCCACTAGTTCTAGATGAACTGCCCTTGTAACAAAGCACACAAATACACATAAGTATGCCTTGAAAACTCTGTAGCCTCTACCTGTATTAGCCTTAATATAAAAAGGTCTCGCGTAATCTACGCCGCTGTTTGTAAATGGTCGGGAAGGTATAACCTTGCCCGTGGGAGATCGCCCATGATTTGCCGTAAATCTTTAGGTTTTACTCGAAAACAAACTATACAAGTTCTCAACACAGTTTTAACCGCATGACGACCAGATGTACGCCAGCATTTTAACCTCAATTGGGCAAGAAGTGCCTGAGGACCCTACATGCGGGTCCTCAGGCACTTCTTGCGTCCCACCCTAATTATTCCTTCCAAAGGATCTGTAGTAGAAGATTATTCCTTACATTCAATGGACCAATTACTCCTAGTGGATCAAGAACCTGTGTAACTAATGACAAAATTTGTCGTTTAGTAATCTGATCTAGTATACTTCCATAGTCAACCGGACAATTAAAACTTAACACATCGTCCTCTGCATTCCAACGTATCCCCAAGATTTTTGATGTACCGTTATCACCTGAAATATAATGTTCAACGTTCAAATCCTCGATGGTGTTAATCACTTCTGGCTTATTAGACGTCCAGTTCCTTAATATAAAACCATCTGAAGCAAGCAACTTACTAATTGTACGCCGGCCCGTTTTCAATATTGTCTGCCCCTGAGAGTAAGTCGTCCATGAAAAAATTCTTTTATCACCTTTGCTACTACTGAATCCACTGGTGCTATCTTATCTAATTGCTGCATAGATTTGACAGCTAAATACCTAGAACTCGCCATTCGGTAAGTAATCGTGTTCGAACGATAGTGTTCGATTGGTTAATTTTCATCGAACCGCCATAAAATTCTTTGATAGTCCCTATCCCCTTCCGAAACCCAAACCTGACGAAACATTTTTTCAACGTCTGCTGTGATAACTACCGAATGCAGTCGAAATCTCAAGAGAATACTAGAAATGTCATCCTGTAACTTCGGGCCTACCATAAGATAATCATTGAACGAAGCTCCAGAAGATGTGATGGCGCTAGCATCAAGCACCACGCGTAATTTTGTTGTAAATGAAGTTTTCTTTAAAACTGGATGATGTGGAAGATAATACCCTTTAGATTCCGTTTTTTGTATGTCCTGAACTGCCTCTATACGAGGCATGTCTCCTAAATCGAGATAATATTGTATAAAACCATGATACAGCTTCCTTAGCTCCATATCCTTATTAAGTTTCTTTTCGATAGAGATAAACCTTTTTAAAGCCATATTGAATGAATCACTTAAACTTGGTACCCCTAAACAAAATGGAAGTTTGACAATAAACCGAGCATCCTTATCCCTTTCTGTTGTCCCAGCGAAAAAATTCTCACACTCTTCTTCCTCCTTTGTTTGTGGCTTCTCGCACCCCACTTCTTCCAAGACCCAAAATCTTTCAAGTTCATCTTGAACAGAAATCTTGAAAACCAAATTACAATTCTGAAGCAAACTTGAATTTCCTACAAGCCCTAAGCTCAAATTTCCTCCCAATATGTAGCCTAGTTTAGTTTTCTGAATTATAAATTTACCTTCCCCTAAACGAATTCGCTCAGTACCCAGAATGTTCCAAAAAATAGATGCTCCAAGTAACACATCCACTTTACCCACATTACCGAATGACTTATCCGCCAAAATTATATTAGTAGTTATTTTCAATGCCGCTGCATTAATATTCGTAGACGGAACTCTATTAGAAATTTGATCTATTATTAAAAACCCTGAATCAATATTATACTCTGTGTTAACTGAGTAAATTTTTGTATTTGCCAATTGTGTTATTTTTGTTATGCCAGGACCAATACCCAAAATAGAAACATTTGTGCGCTTGACTGGAAGCTGTAAATTATCCCTTAATTCCCTAGTCATAAAGGATGACTGAGGCTTGACAATCTAGTAAGGCCCTACATTTATATAGATCACCATCATGGCCTTGAACCTTAATTATTGCAGTAGAGAGAATAGTCTCTGAAGCCTTATTTTTCTTATTATTTACCATTTGATTCTTCTTATATCCGTAAAATGATAAATTAGCCCTAGACTCGTCAAAGTTTCCCTCATTCCCCTATTTCTGATACTCGTTGTTCAGATTTATCTTCCCTGTTTTCCCCTGACTTGTCACTATGTAACAAGGAATGATGTTTTCCTTTACAATACCTACAACCCTGCGATTTACATGATTGTACTCTATGCCCTAGATGTTAACAATTCCAACGGACAATTGACTTATTTGCAACCTCCCTTTTTTCTTGTAATGACAAATCTAAAAATGAGTTACAATACTGAATGTAATGCTCTGACGATTCACAAACTACGCATCGTGATTTCTTTTGAGTGTTGTATGATTTAGTAGAAAAAAAGTAGAATGAGGCTGCGCCTGCCTTGTTTGTAATTTTCCTTTGTCAACGTGTTCGCCAAGACACGTTTTTCTAAAATTTGTCTCTAGTAGTGAACATTTGTTTACCAAAAACTTGAGAAAATCATCCATAGTGGCAAAGGTTTCGTCAGCGCTACTTTTTTGCCAATCTTTTCTAGTTATTGGATCCAATTTACCTGATCCAATTTACCAAAAATAACAATTAATAATTGATCCCAGTGATCAACCCCTAAACCCCTACCCCCAAACTTCTAAGCGCCCTCAGATCCTTTCTTATCTCATCCACAAATTTTCTTAGATCCTTATGTGATTCCTTTAACATATTTGAAAAACCATACATCGCCTCAATTGTTTTCGCTCATATTGTTTTATTTTCATACCGTTCCCTTAATAAAGCCCAAGCTTCCAGATAATTTTATGACGAAACCTCTAAGGAATGTATAACATCCGCTGCCCCACCTTTTAATTCCCCTTTTGAATAGTAAAACTTTTGTATATTTGATAAATTAGGATTTGCATCCACAAGCGAGTTAAATGTGTCTACAAATTTACCAAATACTTATATAACCCATAAAATGAGGATATCTCCATGGGCGAAAGTCGTACTTCTGTTTTAAAAGCTGAAGGGCTCGCTTGTGGTTGTATATTGTTCCCTAAATTACTTGATGACGTTCCAAGTAAACCTAACTGACCCTCTATATCAAAATAAGTAGAACAGAAGGAATTCTTCTCGCTCTTATTTACACTGTCTTCTACATCTGTATCCAACAGCTTAATTTTTTCTTGAACATTTTTAAATTCAACCCACAAATCATTCGCTTTTGATAGACGTAAGGGAATCCGGCATGCCTTGGAAGGATCATATTGCTGTATACATTTTTCAAAGCGCGTTAAGTTCGCCTTAATTATAGCCCTTTTCTTTCTTAATTCAGCCAAAGTACTCATTTTTGTTTAATAACGTATCTTAAACCTTTCAATTTTTATTTAATCTACCTTATAATCTTGACCCAAAGTATTTCTTTATTAAAATACAATAAAATTTAACCATTGTAACCCAGGCGAAAGGTTGTTCGATTTTAGTGACCTTACACATTTTGTTATATAAAAAAATACCTTACACGAAACATAACAGGTCCTTGATCTAATCCTTGCTTTATACAGGTAACTTTTAACAATTACGTTTTATAGTGGCGACCTTATAACCTATTTCTATATTTTGCACATTATTTAAACATAAAACACTGTTATGCCTAACTAACCCTTATAAAATACCTATCGCAAAATATAAAAATTAAAATTTAAAATACAACTAACCTGCTCGATCCTTTACCCCACCTCTCACCATTTATAGAACCCTTGGTGAAAACCAATCCTATGAATCGCCCTTTATTCAATGCGCCGCCACATTGAACCCAATCCACATTTGTCTTGCTGTATAATTATTTTCTCATACCACATACGAGAAATCCCTGCATTTTCTTGAAGTCCGCTTCCTATTAATAACCTTGTTTAGCCAGCTCTAAATCCTAATCGCCTGCTTTTTAATGGAAACATTCCATTATCCGGCTCGAAGGACCAAAATGCTTGAGGGGCTTTTGCAGTTTTAAATAAAATGTTTTTTATTCTTCGATAGCTTTTAATGGAACTACACACACGCACCTCGATAACAACTCGAGGGATTAAGATTAACAAAAAACTAATTTAAAATAAATCTAACTTTACGTATTTAAAAACTGATGCCATTTTTCGATTGTATGACTTTAGCAATCATAATTCATGTTATTATATCGTTGAAGCGGTTTTTTGATTAGTTAGTCCGTAAAACCTTGAAGATTTTCAGGTGGAAAAAGCCAAGGAGAATATAATTCCAACCATTCAAATCTAAGTTTTCTTGCCGAGTCCACGTCCAAGACGTTCCCCTACGCTCCTAAACGATGTTCTTAAAAACACAATTCATTTGGATGCCCCAGTTAAAAAAGTTTGTTGAACACTATCTATAGAATTTCTAGGTTAATAACTTGTCGATGGTATTAAATCTTCAACTGGCTTTCCAGTACCCTCATACTAGATTCATCGCTCTCTTCATGTTTCCATTTTTAACAGCTAAAAATTAATAATTGTTAACTGCAACTAGAACTACATGAATCGTAGGATAGGTTTCCATGTAAGTTCTTCTAGTTCTAAACAGAACCTCAACTGTAAATACTTAATTTTGAGTTTATGAATTTTAAAATAGATCGCCAAAAAATAAATAAAATATCTACATCTAATACTCAAATTCGTGATTTTGGTGATTCAATAAACATGAAACAAAATTTTCAATATTGTTGGAGCAGTTATGTAGGCGCAATAATGTAGATTATTGCGCCTATTGATTGCGCTTGTTGATGCATTGGAAACTACTATCAAAATCTACTGCCCTCCTCTGCCTATGCGCTTGTATATACTGCTTGGATGAAAGCAGGAAACTTATTATTATATTAAAATGTTTAAATTTATATATTAAAGAACCGGAGTAGGAGTTGACCAGCATTTTCGGGATGTTCCTTACGAATTTTTTTGTCTACTAAATCCCATAGATTCTCTATGGGATTAAGGTCAGGACTCTGAGCTGGTCACTTAACAACAGTTATTTTTTTGTCCTCTAAAAATTTTTTTATAATTTTAGCTGTATGCTTCGGATCATTGTCGTGTTGAAACCTCCATTGCAATGGGATGTTTTCCTCTGCATATGGCAACATATTATCGGTTAATATTTCTAAATATTTAAACCGATCCATAACCCCATCAATTTTGACAATGGAGCCCATTTCCATACCAGAGAAACAACCCCACAATTGTACATTTCCCCCTCCATGCTTAATAGTGCCCAAAGTATACTTTGGATCAACTCTTTTATTTTTAGGATGCCTGACCCATAAAATACCATCAAAAGGAAATAAATTAAACTTACTTTTATCCGAAAATAATACTGTATTCCATCTTGCTTCTGACCAGTTTAAATGGTCATGTACAAATTGAAGTCGGGCGGTTCGATTCTTCTTCGATATGAAGGGTTTCTTGGATGGTTTTCTTGCCGGCAAGCCACTGTTCCTTAAACGTCTTCGAACTGTATGGACACTAATATTTACATCGGCTAGCTGAGATTTTATATCAACTTCTGTGTTAAATGGATTTTTAAGATTTAAGGATTTAATCTTCTCGTCACCTCTAGGCGTCGTTTTTCTAGGCCTACCAGTTTTAGGTGGACTTATTAATGAGTTCCTAATGCGGTGTAACTTTATGGTTTTGGAAAGGACTGAGCGGTTTAATCCAAACTGCTTAGCAATGTTTGCTTGCTTAACACCCAATTGATATTTTGATATTATCAACTGTTTTATACATAACGCCAAAGTAATACCTCGAGGCATTTACAGGTTATTCTTTATTAATTAACAAAATATTATTGTGTATAGCTTTCAATAAGCAAACATAAACTAAGAACTTTAAAAATGTTTCTCTACTTTTGCTCCTCATAAAATAATGATAAGCAAATAGATTGGTTTTGTTGCAAGAATTTATAAATACCAAATATGTTTTTGCATTCCTTTGAACCTAAAGAAATAATGTGAGTATTTGTTTATTGGCAATAGTCGATTACTCTGGCTTTATATTTATTTAATAAAATGTTTCTCCACTTTTGCTCGGTACTGTACGTAGAATTTAACAGGCTATATTATAAAAAAAATTAATTCTTCTGTATTAGCACTCCTATATGTCTTTTTCAGAGCACTCATATATTTCATTTTACTTTTCTTTAAAATATAAAGAATAAAAATTGTTAAATACTTCCAGAGTGTCAATATGTAATAAAACAATTTCCAATATATCAAAATATTTTATGTTAATGTGTATTTTAATTTAATTCGTCTTAGGTGGATTTATGTATATATATCCGTCTCATATTTTATTGTTTTATGAAAGCAGTTTGAAGACCTTAAATTTAAAACTTTATTCTAATTTCTTCAAATAGTAATACATTGTTTATTTCTATCTTTATTAGTTTCATATAAGTATGTTTTTTCTTATTTTGCATAATTAATGTGTTATATTTAACCTTGATTGTACCGTAACAAGCATATTTCAATTTGCTTTTTTTAAAATTATTTATAATAAATTAAGACTTTTGTTGTGTCTCACTTTTCTATTCAATTTCTATCTTTTAAAAGGAATTTAAAAGGCTGTTAAATATCATTAGATGGTAGACAGCGGTAACATACCTTCCCCTATAGTGGCGATCAAATTACAATAAAAAAAACGTCCGGAAACAGGAACTGTTGCAACGTAACACCCTGATACTTTTAATACCAATAGGCCGTTTCAACATCTATTGGTATAGTTTGGGTACTATTTTCAAGAGGGCACAGGACAAAGTATCTCGTTACAGGCTCAATAAGAAGCCCATCAAATACTTATTCAATGTAGGGTTCAAAAAAGATTCTGGTTGATTTTTTAAGCGAATTTCCTTTATTACCTGTTAAATACCTTGATATAAGGGCTTTGATCTAAGCCGTGATTAATTCAATATGAATAAATCATTTTATAAAGTTATGTATTAAAGCCGCGAAAAGGCTAAGCAATTAGTTATAAGATAAAGCTTATTTAAAGATATTTAATTGGTCTTCAAAAATAAGGAACCTACTGTTCCAACTTTCATAAGCAAATGGTGTATTAGGATAACATAAATATTACATACATGACCTGAGAGAGAAACATGCTATTTACTTATTAAAACAGGCTACCTTTTTATGTTGGTATCTAGTATCTATAGATACGTTTTTTCTTATTAAACTGTTTTCAAACAAGATTTAAGGTTAGGAATATGGATTGATAGAATTTTCGTATTATTGAATTGTATTTTAGTCACATACCTCAACTACTTTTTTAATATAAATACAAAACTTATAATTTGATTTGTTTAACTTGCGAACAAAATGTTTATTTATTTTTGATACTAAGCTTTAGTTATTGCTAGAATATCTTTTGAGGGGATCTATTTCAAAAATCCAAGATAATCCTTTTTAAACCTTTTTTTATTATTTAAGGTAAGAGAAGAGCACTTCAAATATTCTATATAGACTAAAGAGTATTTAGACTGCTAATCTCTTATCTTAGTTTTTTATACTTACAGTAACATAGAGAAAAGTACTATGTGTTACTTATTTTAAAACTTTATGTGCCTAAGAAGCCTTGTTAGTATTTAAGCCCGATTGCCTTAATATTAATAATCCAAAATGGACGTAACAGTCTTCATTTTATTCATTTTGTTTAAGTTTAGTCAAAGGTATAGTACTTTTGTATAATCAATTTTTTCTGTAAGCTGACGTAATTTTTTATCAAAATTGAACCAATCTAGTTTGTTGCAATATGTCTAGAACAAAGTGATGGAGAATTTAAAACAGTTGAAGTTCCATCATAGTCAAACTTTTATATGATGCTGCAAAATAAATAAAACTGAATTGAGAAATTAATACTCTTATTATTGCAATGCATAATTATCAATACAAAGCCGTTCTTCTGATAAATAATTCATAGGTTTCCAGATAGAAAGGTAAATGTTTTAAAAGTATTTTAAATTCGAGATATAAATCTACGTGAACTTAATAGTTACAATACAATTCAATGATCATCTGGATAAAGCAATCGTCAAGCAATGATCACTAAAAATGTACACTTAATAAAAGCAGTTGAGCAGCATTTACAATTTTAATTGGCCTGATAAATAAAAATCTAGCAATTACTTGAAGTAATTGCTTTTTAGCAAAAGCAATTGCTTAACCAGCAAATGCAATGAGTAAAAGCAATTGCTGGATCTTGATATGAATAAAATTTTGAAGCAAATGCTGCTTTTCCTATATGTATGTAGTAATTGCTTATTTGTCCACGCGTCTCCACTCCTATCTATAGGTTTTTATTTGGTACCGAACTTGAAAATTTTGCATCTTCCACTCATCAAAATTCCTACCTTATCGTCGCCATCCCAGATATTTGTGTTTTTTTTTTATAAACATTTGCTATTTATGTCTCAGTTCGGCTACAAGAGACCAAAATTTTCTATTGTCGTTCGCAGAACTAACGAGTTATTTAGAACAACAAGTCTATATATTTTTTTAAGATAAATAATCGTAATATGGGGGATTTAAGTGAAAGTGAAAATTTGATACCGATGAAGAAATTATAGACAAGAATTTAATATTCGTACAAATTAAAGGAAAATAAAATCGTGTTTAATAAATCACAAGTTCCGCAAGTTAAAGTAGAAAAAGAAGCCGCTTTAACCGTGTTAGTAAAGCAATATACAGAAATATTTAACGTCCTACTTATAACAAAACAGCTGTCAAAGAAAATTAGTAATATGAAGGCAGAGATAAAAAAAAGTTTGATGTTAATAAGACGGGTAATAAACCAATAATCTATAAACCTTGGGAAAAATTATTATTAGAAAATTTCGAGGTAGAAAAAAAATCCCGTTTTTAAAAAAATACCAGGTTTGTTACATAACAGTTTTTAGCGATGTATATTTAATAAAAAATATAAACTTTTAGGTGCTGCGTCTGTTTGAGCTTATGAAGAAATACTTGATAAGCCGACGGCGCGGTCTACATCAGCGTGTGACCGTTCTATCCCTGCAGCTGCACCTATAAAGAAAAGTAAAATATCAAGTAAATTGCCGGAAACTAATGAAACAAAAATATTATCGACTGCTGAACTGCAACGATTGGTTTTATTAGAGCAGCTAAAATTATGTCGTATGCAATAGGAAGAAATTCTCAAGAGGAAACTTGGAAGTGATGACTCACTTGAATCAAGCAATCTTGTTACAGAAGGGGGCAAAGTGTTTCGCAAATTATAGTTAAAGAACACTATTATATTTGTAGCAGTATTATTTTTCTTCATCCATATTAATTAGTTCAATTCCTTACATATTACAACTAGAATTTATATTTTAATTGGGATTAAATCGTAAGAATAAATGTTAAGTTCAAAATGTGTCAAATTTATTTTCATATTTTCATTTATTTTAATGTTTATAGAGTAAAGACATAAAGTATGCACACCCCCCCCCCCCACACACACACATACGCATAAATTTAAAAAATAATGAAACTACAATTATAGATACTTACACGATTATTGAAGAGCATTTCAGTTATCAATTCTCTTTTTTGCTGTCCTAATTGACGAACTATATTTGTTGGCATATTGTTATTTTGTGCGTCAATTTCATAATTGATTTCTTCAATAAAACTAAAATCTTCTTCATGCAGATGTTTTGCGATATTACGAAGCACAAAGCAAGCAATTATAATCAATGGTGTTTTTTCTAATTTATTTCTAATTTTGTACTGGTAAAGGATAGGAAATCTTGCTTTTAACTGCCCAAGACATCGTTCAATTATTACACGTTCTCGACAGAAAACATTATTATAATTTTGCTGCTGTTGGGTTGTCGGATTTCTCCAGGGAGTCATAACCCAAGGCAATATTGAGTAGCCATCATCTCCTAATAGTACACATTCTTCTGCGCTGTTCTTAAGGATGTTGTATATGTTAGAATTTTTAAAAATTCCGCTATCGTCCACAGAGCCTGGCCATTGGCTGTCCACACTTGTGAATATTTCTTCTGCATTACAAGTTGCCTGCAGGTTAATACTGGGATATCCTTTTCGGTTTATATATTCGTCACCGAATTCTTGAAACTTTGGAATCCTTACGTGTGTGCAGTCTATCACTCTGATGGCATTGGGAAAACGGTATTTCTCTGACCACAACCGTTTGGCTTCCACAACAGCTTCAGCACTTCTACGAAATGTAATAAAGATATTGGCCTTCTCCGAAACTGCATTCATTACCTAAGTGAATGTCTTACAGATAGTGGTTTGGTGAACACCGAGTTCTTTACCTACAGAATTTTGAAAGGCTGGATCTGCCAATACTCTCAGAAATATTTTTATCTTAGTTTGAGGTGATAATGCAGCTCCTCGTCTTTCACCAGTACTATTTAAGAAGTAATTTGCTAACCAGTCAACATTTTCACGGTCAAATCGATATAACTTTCTAAAATCATCGTCTCAGTAATTTTTACGTACATTGTATATTTTAGTTTTACGCACAGTCATATATTCAGCCATGTTAACCGACAGCGATACACTAAACTTAGGTTTGTAGCCACAAATGAACGAATTTACTGTTATCAAGCAAAATGATGCTGCGGTTGACCTACCTTAAATTTTTTTTAACAATTGCTTCACTACAAAAAGCAATTCCTTAATTTATTCATAACATTTTTAGCAAGTGATAGAAATTGCTTCTAATATTTAAGAAAAAGCTTTGACTAGAATCATTTTCTGACCTTTTCAGCAATTGCTGGAGGCAAAAGCAATTACTTCAGATTTCATTCATTGCTCTTCAAGCAAATACTTAGATTTTATCAGGAAAAGCAAGTGCTGCAATTTTCTTCATTAGGCTCAATGTCTATTCTTCTTTTCTTTTTTCGCAAGAATATCTAGTAATTGTTCATTAGTCACTAGAATATTACGCTGCATATTGCGTAACGCTTACCCATTATTTTCTAACCTTGATACCCAAATGCGTTTTCAATTTCCAGAATATTAAAAATGACATTTCACTACAAACTAGTGTAACTGGTAGATGTGCTTTTAAAACTCCATATCACACCGAACGAGACCGCCAAAAAATGTTTGTGGTCATTCCCGGAGAGGAAGTAGTTTTAGTAAATTCTAGATGGTCTTGACTAATTCAAGTTCATCAATTTCTGCATATTTTGTTGCGATAACATTTTGTATTTTGGAAACCAGATTTCGTGGCTTTAAGAATTTCGATTGAAGCTCTTTGGAGTACTTGTCCAAGAATAGAATGTAGATGAATCGCCTATAGTACTCTGTAGAATTTCAAGCATAGTTGCTCCGCCTTTTCTGACGTTCTGCTTCTCGAGGATGCACGGTATCAAATGATTCAGCTATGTATGTAACTAATTCGAAAATTAATCGAAATATTTCATCTGCTTTGATACGCATGTTCGTCACTTTATTATTCGCGTATTCAATACATTTACTCAAATTACTCTTCTTTTTGTGAAAAGATTCAAATTCTTAGTTAGCCGCAATATTAATTTGGGCTGCTAAGAATTACTAAATAATAATATAAATTACTACTTAGAATTACTAAAGTAGTTTTACCTCGAATTTACAAGAATCTTTTAATAACTTATGTTCCTGAAGTACGTAAGATGATGGAATTTATTATTTATGTTATTTTTATTAGATATAGTATAGACTACTTATAAAGTTATTTATATTTGTTTTAGTATTTAAAAAACATTTTATTAATACAAGTAATTGCATACGCGTTATGGAGAGCGATTTGCTTAATAATGTTAAGTTGGTTTCGGAAAGCAACTATTATAGTTAAAGATATTCTAAAAAGTAAATAAAAAGCTAATCAAGAATTGAACGTGGCATATTTATAAGTACTTATGTTATTTACATGTAACATAAACTAATGTTAATAAATTTTAAAGTAACCGCAGTTTAATCTAGGACTTTTTTAGTTTTTACTAGCAAACAGCTTTGCATGCTCACCAGTTACCCTGGCGAACCAAAAATTCACAGTTATGATCCTCTAAGGACGCACAGTCTGATCTTATTACCAAATATGATAATTATGCATATTTACAAGGCATAAAAAAGACAATTTTAAACTAAAGATGATCGATGATTATGAAGATCGATGATGATTATAGGTAAGAGACAATTACTGCGATCGATGGCGAATCGATGTTTTTAAATTTTCGGCTAGATATTGGGCAATATTATATTCCAAACAACTTCTATGTAGCTACGCCAAGCTGACTAGCAAACTTTGATAATTAAGTTTGGATATTAGCTACCTGTAGCAAACAAGCTGTTTTATAGAATTTATTAAGATTAAAGAAAAAATTTTGTAATTTTTTTTTACTTTTTGAGTAAAAACTTCATACATTTCTTTTTTTTTATTGACGTAGTTCATTTTATGAATAATGAAACGTAAATAAATAATGAAATGCATCTTTGTAAACCTATCAACATGCGAAGACAGAAGCTGGCCAATTGGTTAAATAAAGTGCCATAAATTAAAAAAAAACTTATAACCATATATTACTGAATTATTATCAATATAATTTTAATTTAAAATGCTGTATTGTATGTTTTTTATGCAGTTCTTCCATATGGGTCATTAATATGGTCATCTGCACACTTATTAACATTCCATTGAACAACACAACCTGCCGAAACCATATACACAATTTCGATATAATTTATCGTGTTACAAACGATAATTTGATTTGTTGCCAAAACAAGCCGACCCAAAGGGCACAAAAGAGGGCTAAGGGGGCTGGGGGAGAGGATGAATACCACCTAAATCGGATCGGTATTATGCAGCAATTTTGAGCGAATTATTTTAGCGAATAATTGTAATGGACGACGGCGCTCGATTGAATCGTTTTAATCAGTTTAGATTTGGTATAGTTCGTTATAAAATTATTGAACGACTAAAATTTTTGCTTTAGCTTGTCAATAAAATTTTTAAATTTTGGACGATATTCACCTACATAGATGATCTTACATATATTATACTTGCAAACCCAAACATAAGAAGAATGATAGGTATATTATCATCTTTCCACTAAGAAAAGGACTTTTTACAATCATTCAATAAACATAATTATTCAGTTATAAACAAAAATTGATATCATATATTTTTTATATATATTTTTATATCAGTTTGAGTATATCCTATAAGCTTATATTAAAAAAAAAACGAAAAAATTAGTAGAAATAATGATTTTTTCTTTCATTGAATTTGAATTATTGGCGATTCATTATAATATTTTTTTAAGAAAAATACTAAATTTCTTTGACTCTGTTATAGTATATCTAAAATTTGATGCTATATTTTAAACGATATCTAATTAATTGATTGATTGATGTATCATTTAAGGTAAGTAAAATATGAACAAAACCATTCAATAAATATTCTTTTACCCACAGACTTATTATAATTTTTTAATCAGTAATTCAACATGAGCTTCAAAAAAATCGTATAACTTTAAATATTACGTGATTAATACATTTTTTCACCTTTCTGTCGGCATTTTTTAGAAAGTTCTTCATTTCATGCAAACTTATACATTTTATTAGTATTTTCCAGTGATATAAAGGTCAACGGAATATTAATTTATTTTCAGTTACTGGCATTTTATTGACAAAATGTGTTTCCTATTTGAGCCTATGTAGTTTTATATTGGGCTAGGAGGCTTTCAATTACCAAAAATTAGTTTTTAATTGAGTTCAAAGAGATAATCTTGGATCGAGTATCGAGACCAAATTTGGATTTCTCAATTTTTTTATAACCGAATCTTCTCCCATATTCGAGAATGATATAAACCATTGTCTAGGATAGCATAAATCCATATTCATTGTAACATCACATATTGTAAGATGTTTTCCTATATGTAAAAATATAATTAATCGTTAAAACTATAATAAGCTGATTTTTTCTTATAAGTAGAAATCCAACTTTTTTTTTGTAGAGGGTAAATATAAAATTCATAACTGAAGAAAATATAATGTCAGTTGTTAGTATATAGCGTAATATATTTATAGAAGGGGAGACGGTAAGCTAAACGCCGTAAGCTCAACGGCGAACTTGCCGGGTTGCATTATTTGTTGAATAGTTATTGAAAATTGGTACCACCATCCCCTTGTCGCATCAAACTTCTTCAATTTCAACGTACATTTATTCGAGGTGATATATTTGTTAATGTTGATTGAAATATCTTACTTTAAATTAAATTCTGTAAAAGAGGAAAGGACTTTTTGTTTGACGTTTTTATTATAGGTAACTTTATTATCTGACGCATTAGAGTCTCAATCGAAAGAAGAAAAATCAATTTTCTTAAATCTATAAGTATGTTTACAAATGTTTCTCGCAATAAAGCACAGCATTTCTGAACTATTCTATGCTAGAGTTGCTTTATTGACCGAGATTGCGTTTTAAAAATTATAGATTTTAGGTGATCCCACAAAAAGAAGTCAAGTGTCTCGTTTATCTGGGCTCTCATTCAAGAAAACTTCTTTTTCCACTAGTTAGGAAAATGATCATCCAAACCTTACAAAATGAAGACGTGCTCTATCGTGTTGGAATTATAGTAAGCGTTCTTTACTAAATAAATTTCCGTGTTCGTCTCTCTGATTTTCTAATTCCCACACTATTTGTTGTTCTATAGACCTCTATAGCATTTCAGCATTCATGCCGCCATTTAAAATTCCTTGTATAAATATGGGACCCATAATACCATCTCCAATATACCAGCGTAAAAGCAAGAAAGCTGTATAAAAGTTTAAAATTTAAGCATCTTTCTTATTGATTCACGAGATAATTCAGTTGGTATAGTTATATAATATTGATGAAGTTGAATTCATTGCAAACTGACTTTCAATTTGCAGACCAGAATTTCAATTTGCGTTGTTTCATCGATTAATTTCGGTTAATTTCTCTTTTTATTAATGATAGAACCATTTTCTTCAAATTTGGCTACTAGTTGGCGAACTTACTCCGGCCTTACATTTTAACCCGGATGTTTTTTGTTTAAACGTTGAGATGTTCCTAAGAAATATTTATCCTGGGAATCATAAAAAATAATATCTACACATTTATGCAGTACACTATTGTTAAAGATAAGAAGTACTGTTTTTAAAGGGTAACTAAAATTGTTTCTGTCATCCTCCTCTTAATTTGTACTTTTGTTAGAATACTGTGTATGCTGTACTGTAAATACTGTTTTTGCTTAAACTGAACCGAAAGTCAACTGTCTTTAAAATAATATTACTAGTACAAATTACTTTTAAAGAAAGTATATTATGTAATGCAAATTTTATAAGCAAGGTTTTTTTTGGAAAAAAACCACATCAAATAAACCAGTACAAAATATCTACGGGCTTGACATATTTAGAATTCTTAGAGAGATGCCAGTATATCTGTAGCCATCATTTTAAACATTTAAATTATTAATAATAATATTAAAAAAATCTTTTCCTTGATAACCAGAGAAGAATTTTCTGAAAGAAACTTTTTTCAGCGATCTTTTATTCAGTTCTTCGTTCCTAATATATAGCCATTTCAAGTTCTTAAATTCTCACCCTGTGTGTTGATGTGTAAATTATTTAGATTTTCCCAATCTTGTAACTTCGCTAAGAATCAATGAATTCATACCATTCGTTGAATGTGGTAAAAAATGGTAATTTAAATGAGTGTTAAATTTTTTTGCTTGTGTAAAATTTCGCACTTTTCCAAATTACCATTTTTGCCGCGAATTGCATGTTACATATACGTTTTTTATTTAATGTAGTATATATATTGCTTTCATTTGAAAACAAACCCCTCTTAACAGCTTCTTTAAAAGTACAAAATTAAAAAAAACACGTCAATTTAGATATACAGGGGGACGTTTCATTTTATATTTGACAAAGTTCTGTCACCTCCTCACCTCCAACTAACCTCACTTTGATATGTTAAGTGAGAACCCCCATTGTGTGACACATCGTTGTAGACAGCAATAAAATGACCACTCAACAGTGCCAAAAAAATAAATCGGTTGACGTACCAGCGAATAGTGACGAAAAATATCTTGGAATAATGAATATTTTATCGATGTCATACTTTGGTATATCAAAATTCCTATAGTGTGATACTTCATTCCGTAAAAGACGATTATATAATGTATTTTATTTTAATAACTTAGGATTTTAAGAAAAAGAAACTGCATATTTTTAGATAAAAAATTCGCCTTACCTTTTCCTTTTTAAAAATATTTAACACATAATCTATGTTCAAAAATGACTAAATAAGAGGCAATTGTCCTAAACCTCTTATTATAATTTTATTTGTAGGCCATGGTTATGAATCTCTATGAAAACAATCCCGCATTATTTTTAATGAAGCTACGACAGAATAACAGATGAGACAAAAACCTATAAATTTTGAAAAAAGTTCTGTTCTTCTAGTTGTGCAGTGCAAACTTTACTTGAGGGACAGACTTGAATTTTAATAGGTACCTTTAACTTTTTATCCATTATACCCCTACTTATTAACGGGTTTCATTGCCTCTTAAGGTTATCGCCAGAGAAGACAATCTTTTCCCAACAGGTTTTTAGGACTAAAAGAAAATGTAAGTAATAATGGTGCGTTTTCGAAACCAAAACCAAAAAATTATCAAAAGGAGAATCAACTGGATGAAATTAATATTTTGGCATGCCTAGAAATCCATCTAGTCATGTTATAAGGCAGGCAACATAAATTAACTGTGCTTTTAATAAGTGGGTCAAGGAAATAAGTTTAAGTTAAGTCTAGTGTAATTTATAATCGACCGCTGACAGGATATTTCTAAAACTGGGATGCTGTTTCTGGAATACCGAGACCATCCCTGGATAAACCGTAATATCCTGGATATATTTTGTTTTTTAAATTTAGCTGTTGCTAAACAAAGATATTATTTATTTATTTATTTATCTATTTATCTATTTATTTATTTATTTATTTATTTATTTATTTATTTATTTTTTTTTTTTTTTTTTAAAGTCAGGAAGACGAAAAGCCTATTTGATTCTAGAAATATATAAATTGAACGTTAACTGTCGCCGATTTGTAATATGAAACCTATTTTTTATCAGATAAAATCTTCAATAGGTATAATAGCAGATATGGACACAAGAAAATCCTCATATTACTCTTTTACGTAGACGGAAATTAATAGGAACCAATGGTCCCATAAGGCAGTTAACAAGATAGCCAGCAAGATCTCTCAATCTTTCCATTTTGGAATTTTTTTTGTGAGGCTACCTATATAAATAAAGTTTATATAGTCTGATATATAAATTTAGAACAATTACACTGATCAATAATAACAGCTTTACAGAATTTGCATAAGGGTCTCATTATAATTTTAAATGCGATAAAACGCATTGCGAGATTATGTAAAATTTGTGTAAGAGAAAATTAAATCAACTTTGAACAATTTTTATGGAATATTTAGAGGCAATTTTTAACAAGAAAAAAGTAAACAACTAAAATATAAAATAAAATACCGATTTTTAAAAATAATTAATTTTGCTTTTGTTAAAATTGAGAGTTCTTTAAGAATCTGTCATTCTGTCATGATCTTAAAAAAAATACGGTATTGTTTCCATAGTATTGACCATGGCCTACTATTATTCATGAAAATTGTCTCTTATTTGCTTATTTTTAAAAAATAAGTGCATAGTATTATATATTTTTAAAAATCAAGTGGATTTTTCTACTTTAAAGTACACAGCTTGTTCCATTAAAAACTATAAGGGTCTTTTTTATCTTAAAATCCTAAATTATTAAAATGAAACACATTATATAATCGAATTTTCAGCAGAGCAAATTTTAATGCTTTTTCTTCTACTACAGCTTTGGTTAATTGGAATGCAGTTGAAATGGCTCCTGACCCGTTTACTTTGTTATTTCATGTGCTATGTGACAAGATCAATCAGTGTTTTTCTAAAAAGAGGCTTAAAATGAAAAATAGAAAACCATGGGTCACAGCAGGCCTCAGAACTTCAGCTAAAAACCTCCGTTTTAGTTTACAACTAATGCAAACATTATTCTTTATCATCAGAAATGTCGTAGTCTATATAGAAAGACGATAAAAGCAGCTAAGGTTAAATATTATAGTGACCGCTTGAATATGTCCTCAAATAGGCAGAGAGAATGTTGGTCAATTATAAATGACTTCAGGCATTCTCACAAGAAAGTTTCAGAACCAGAAGTAAGACCAAATAGTTTAAATCATTATTACTGTAATATTCCTCATTTATTGCTCAAGGATGTGAATACTAATATTGATCCTTTGCATTATATTCAACAAGTGTCAGTTCAACATTCTTTTTTCTTTTATCCTGTTAGCCTTACTGATGTTAGAGATGCAATTAAAAGCTTAAAAAACCATAAATCAGCTGGAGCTGATGGAATATCATCAAAATTACTACTCCTTTTGCCTGACTCAGCATTGAATGCCTTAGCTTCTGCCATAAACAATTCCTTTCATAATGGCATCTTTCCAGCATGTTTGAAGGAGGCAGTGGTTATCCCTCTTTATAAGGGTGGAGATGTAAGTGAGCCTTGTAATTTTCGTCCAATTTCTATATTATCTACCCTCTGCAAGATAGTTGAAAAACTTGCAAAAATCAGAATTTTATCTTTTTTGCAACATAATTGCATTTTATCTGCAAATCAGTTTGGATTTCAAACGGGAAAAGGGACTCATCTCGGCTTTTTGGAGAGTGTCTATGTGTCCTTGAATTCTGGAGAGTCTGCGGCGGCAGTGTTTTGCGATTTATCCAAGGCATTTGATTGTGTAGATCATGGAATACTGCTGTCTAAGCTCAATAATTATGGCTTTAGAGGTGTGGCATTGCAATGGCTGGAATCCTATCTGTCTAATCGTACCCAAAGAGTTACAGTATCTGGGTGTTTATCCGATTCCAGATCCCTTAAAACTGGAGTACCTCAGGGTTCAGTGTTAGGACCACTATTATTTTTGCTCTATGTAAATGATTTGGGTTCATTAAAACTGCAGGGCAAAGTGGTTCAGTTTGCTGATGATACCACCATTTTATGGAATCAAAGAGATTCTGATAATGTTAGAGCCCAGGTTTTTAAGGATCTTAAGATTTTATCGGAGTGGTGTGTTTTTCCCTTACCAATCCCTACATCCTCCCTCACCAAGAACTCACTTATATACCTTGGCAAAAAAATTTACAACCATGTATCAGATCCTCTATGTATCAGACAAATTTTAGAAGTTAAGAGATTCAAAAAGGAATTAAAATCACTTTTATTATCCAGGCCATATTATAGCCTTGACGATTTTTTTAATGATACTTTTTAACCTGTACTCTGACATCATTTTAGTGTTTTAGTTTTGTTTCCTGTTAAATAATTTAATTTACTTCTTCTAAAAGCTGTTTTATTGACAGCTTTACTTATTTTTTAATGAAATTTATCAAAAAGATGCTTTTTTTTCTCAATCTGTTTTGTTATGATTAATTTTGGTAATGTATGTAAATTTTATGGTAAAGTGTTTTAGATGTTATGTTTGTTTGAAATTTGAAATTTAAAGTGAATTTGGAATTTTTTAGTTTTTAGGATGCTTGTACACAAGATTTTGTTGTCTTACGTAATATAGCACATTTTCTTTCTTTCTTTCTTTCTATTCTATAGATAAAATTTTATTAAAAGCATTTTTTACTTTTTCAATATATTAAACAATAACGAAGATACAAAGGGGATCCCAAAATCCAAAATTTTCAAAATTACTTTGTAGATTAAAAGCTATGACAGTTGTTAAGTTTTTGACAGTGGCATATCTAGTTTTATAAAAAATCAGCAGAGTAATGTGAAGACCGCAAGGCTCCATTACCTATATCAATCGAGACGACGTACAAAAGTAAACATCCTATACCTAAGGTAATGTTTAACATGTGGAAACTTACTATTTTATCCTTAACAATAGTTTATGTAATTGATGTTCAAAAATACCAAAAGCTTAAGCTAAACAAATATCCTAACCTTTTGTAGAATTCTCTATGAGTTGATTTAGGGCATACTTAATTTATGGGCACCTAAATTATGGGCACGTTCATGAATGTGCCTATAAATTTCCTTCGTGCTATATCGCCAAAGGCAAAAATCTTTTGGGGATAAGTCTGGAGATCTAGGAGGCCATTTAATCAGACCCTTTATGATAATAATAAAGTAGAATAAATTAATGGTACCTTGCAAAAAGATATCAAAGATGCTTGGAAAATATTAAAATGTTTGTCTTCATCTAGGATGTCATCTATAAAAAAAGCAACAATAATTAAGTTTTTTAGAATGCTCATACAGTCTTTTAATGATACTACCATGAAGTTTTCTGCAAAGCATTTTAATTGCAATATTTAGATGTTTATTTTCTGTTGAGTCTGCAGCATATAATAAAAAATTGTGATGTCGATGAAGGGAGATGACACATTAGTGAATAAAATATTCTCTCTGAATGTTTTATCATTTCTTCACAAAATATCATCTGCATTAGTTTTATCATTATTTATCTCTCATAACAATTAGATTTAGTACGGCTTAAAATATTCCGAGTTCTTCGGAGCTGAATATTCAATGCTTCAGAAATTTGTATTGTTACGAAGAAAGTAGTGCCGAAACAGCAATTTGGCGAATTTACATGCTTACACGGGCACATTTGTAAAAATTTTATAAACATGCATTTTTTTCACTTACCAATTATGTCTAGTGCAGAACTAGAGGTATTTAATAATTTATTTTGCTTCGTATATCGAAAGATATTATGTGCTATTTAGAAGCCATTAAATATATGTATTTTATTTGGTTGGCGTTTTTATTTCTATGCCGATATAATCACATAGTTTAGTGATTTGGTATAGACGCTACCTTTGGTAGTGTGGGTACCTTTTTCACCCACAATGAAATTTAAATATATTTTATGTCGATGATAATGTTAACAAATTATAAATAACACGTCAAATGTATATTAATAACTTGAACGCACGAGCGTAGAAAAAGTTTTTTTTAAGTATTTTTATACTCTTGACACGATGATTTTTAAATTCAATTGTTGACGATGTTTCTATTGGTGAACCCACGTAATTATATTATAAAGGAACAACTATTTGTGTAGAAGATAAGCAATTTAATAATTTTTTAAAGCACCTATTCAATTGCCTTATCTTTATCAGTACCACTAGAAAATCTATATATAATTGAGAAATTGATATACTGTATTTATATTCTACATTTAAAATATAAAAAAAATGGTTTTCTTTATTACTATCTGTTTTTTAGGGTTATATGCTTTTAATGTTAATGTAAGTAAAACCTCTTTATGTAAGTTGAAAATACAATTTAAAAGTAATATATATTTAAGGGATTAAAAGTCGAAGATAGGGTCCAAGTGCAAGTATATTACGAGTCCTTATGCCCTTACAGTATTGACTTTATCGTAAATCAATTGTATCCTGGATTTTTGACTATTGGAAGTGACAAAATCAATTTGGAGCTCATTCCTTACGGACATGCCACTGTAAATGAGTTTTATTAAGAAATTCTAGTATTTTTATTTTTTTAATTTCTAGTATTTTTTTTAGGAATCCTTAATTAATGGCACTAAAACCTTCAAATGCCAACACGGACCAGCCGAATGTTACGGTAACAAAATCCATTCGTGCGTAATCGATTTGTACGACGTGAATTCGAGTACTCAATTCATTTTCTGCGCCGAAGGCTCCGATTCTCCTACCGATGATTCTAATCTACAAATATGCGCAAGAAATACAAATGGGATCTCCTGGTCGGAAATTGAAGAATGTATGAGTAGCGGCAAGGGAGATGATTTGCTTTCGGAAAATGGCAAAAAAACTGCTCTAGTTAATCCCTTGGGAGTACCATATATCGTCTTTGATGGCGTTTACTCAGACAAAAATCAAAATGCCGCTCAAACGGATTTTAGGAAGTTTGTGTGTGATCTGTCGGGAAATCCTAGTACCGAATGTAATATATAATAAAAAAGCAAAAATTATATACTATATCCCTTAATGAGAAACTGTTTTAACCTTGTGGCTTCCTGCTTGTAGAGTCTGTGATTAGAGCTAATATTTAGATTTAAATTGGTAAGAACCGCGGTTACTCTTTTGGTTGACAACTTTCACAGGTAAGTGTGACGTATTGTTTCCCTACCACTTAAAAATTTTGATTCAAATAAACAGTCACTCTTATGTATAATGGTCATGTAACTTTGCATGGATGAAGCCATAAACACTTATTGCTTTATTAATTAATTTTAAATTTTCTATCCTTTAACTTTTTTGTAGCGTATTACTACTTCAAGTCATCATCAAGGAGAGATAATTTAAAACTTATTGGTATTTATTTTTCTTAATTTATAAAGGACGCACATCATATCGCAATTCTCAATTAATTTTTTCAAAAGTCCAAAACTGGATAATAATTAGTAAATACCAAACGCCAAACAGCTTATCCGTGATGTCACAGTTTCCCTTATTTTGGTTAAAACCAGAATCGCAGAAACGCATTGGTAAATACCAACTAAAAACCATACCACGCTGAAAATCGGCTTAGATATGTGATAAGTGGCATAAAATATACAGGTTTATACAGCCTATACATAGTTCCTTAATCGTAAAAAGCAATGTTTAAAATGTTTGTTATTATGTAGTAAGCCCAAATCTAATCATTTTGTATATAAAGTTTTTGCCTAATGTAACATGGCGACGTAGTTTCCTAAAAAGATTCTTTCATTCTCTACAACATATCTAATCGTGTTGTGAGTCTTACAAATAAATTCATGGGAGTAAGTTCGGGAGGTCAAATATCAATATCGTGCGTATTTGAGCATAGTGATTTGTATCTGCAGCTGAGGAGGCATAAATAGACAAGATTGGTTGAAGTTATTATTAATAAAAATATTTTGTCGCGCATTGCTTCTGTGCAATTTACATAATTTTTTATATTTTTTTTTATTGCATACTATTTTGATGACCCTAACCCTGTTTAAATAGCCAGATTGTATCTGCTTGTATTTAAGCGTATTTATTTATTTATGTATAGCCTCTTCCTTTTATATATATTTTGCTGGTTTTCACGTTAAAAAAGGAAAATCGTTTCTAAGCATAAAAAATATATTACCTTTGTCATTACTCTCATTTTCTGTATTATGACCAGGTTTTTTTCATAACTTTTTTCAAGGACTTCGAGTTCGAATAAACTGGATGTTATATCTAGTTGCTTCTAACAGAAATTGTTAATAGTAGTTTCTCTTTTTCTGAAGCATGTAATGATAGTAGGGTCTTTGTCATATTGTCTACCCTGATGGTTTCTCTGCACTTTTTCCAAATACTATGTAGTGCTCAATAGGAATAACAATATCAAATTTATTAGAATCTTTGCAGGAATATTTAAAAAATATACGAGAGCCCTTAAATCAATTTTAATATCTTGCAGAAAGTGCGGCAATGTATTTGAATTGTTGTAACAAAGTTATTATTTTCTGGATAATGCTAGTTAGGTTGTATATATAATGAGCTGGATTTACTAATTATCTACATAAAAATATCATTATTTTTTATAAAAGAATATAATTATTTTTCTGGCATAATTATCTTTAAGAATATTAAGTGTGTCAATTTTCTTCAAGGATTCGATAACTATTATTCTACAATTAAATATCCATTTTCGCGCCATAGTACCAGTTTCCACTCATGGTTGCCCGAAAGTTTTCTCATGCAACTCCTTCAACTTACCCCGCAACAAGTGTTAAATATTCCGTTGTTAAAGATTCCATTTTTCCATTTTGCCTACTCCGTTTCTCAAGCCTTTAGGGCTTCATAAATGACTTTAAAACAAGTTTTTTTCTTTAGTTCAGAACTATGACCGACGGTAAAATAAATACACGTCCCAAATAAAGTCGCAAATATTATTTTCGTATTTACAAAATTATGCTCGTCGCTTTAAATAAAGGCAAATTCGATAATTAATGTAAGATTTTCTAATTTTTATTTTTTATAAATGTACCATCTATTCTAAATCGAAAAATACGTTCTCGTTTGTCCATGCTTTGTCAGCTAGAATGAAAGAAAATATCAAATAGCCATAATAATCGGGATTTGTTTATGTTTATGTTAACTGGCGACTGAAGAGAGGATGTAAGACCAGAATAGGTATTAAAAATAATTTTTTTTTTGTGACGGGTCACGCCGAGTTTAGTTCTTTTAATAAGTAGACGTTTTCTGTTGTGGATAATATAATATTGTCTTTTATCTTTTAACTTGAGCCTTACATAGCAGCGATGGGATAGACTCAAGACTTCGAGTTTGTTTAGTGAAGTTATAAAATGGGAAAATTTAAGCGAAGTAGATCGTCTGCCTACAGCTCGTCCTCAAAGAGTTCCACACAAAGGAGGACAACTAGAAGGCTAAAAAAAGGTTAAGTAAACTGTCACAACAAGTAAGTTCAAGTAATAGTGGTCGAGTTTCGTCTATGAACAATTATTCAGCTTTTAATGAGACTGTTATACCGATATTTGACCCGAGTTCTGAGACGTTGACAGTTACTGAGTGGATTCAGAATGTTGAAGAACTGGCTATATTTCATAACTGGGATGAATCATTATTATTAAGGATAGCTACAGGATTATTAGCAAGGATAGATTTCGGGGGAATGCTCGCCGGTGGTATGATAATGCTAATGTAGCTGGTTCGGGTTGGGAAGACATTAACAAATAATTAGAAATTAATTTCAGTAATTAAATAAGAACTATAAAATTTGGTAAATTATTAAAAAAAGCCGTAATTTTTTCTTCTTTGCCAAATGAAAATTTAGGAGATTATTGTTTTGAAAAAGTGTTAAAGTGAAATAAACTTTACTTGTCCATTCCTAGTTTGTTCTAAATTAATAGTATTATAGAAGGTATCACTGATAAAAATGTAGCTTTAGCGGCTAGAGCTGCTAATTTCCAGTCTATTGGGGAACTAGCCAATTATATAAGTAGTGTAGGAAATGTTAAGTCTAAAAATAATAATTTTAGTGTGGTAAAATTTAACTTTCCGCCAACTAAAAATGCTTTTGAACCACGCCCGTTAACTTCTTATGAAAATAAAGTGAAGGAGCGCGAGCCTAAAAAAATAGTGTGTTATAACTGTGGTAGTGACCACTTTTTAAATCAATGTAGATTCCCTAAACTTAAGTGTAAGTTAAGTCAAAAGTTAAGACCGGAAAAGACAGTAAGAGTGTTGCTGTTTGTGACGTTTCTGATAAGGTTGCTAATTTATTTCTGAAAACGGCACGTATTAATGGACATAAAGTTAAATGCCTTATTGATTCTGGTAGCATCTGCATCCTACTGAGAGCATCAATTGCTGAACATTTGAAACTTACTATAGTTAGTGGATTTTCCAGAACATTAAAATCATTTAATAGTAAGTCAGTATTAACAAATAAGTCAGTATTTATATCAAGGTAGAGATAGAAGTAGTGGCGGCCACTGTTACAGCTTTATTATTAGATGATTATCAGCTAAGTTACGACCTACTACAAGGTGCCGATTTCATAAATCAAGAACATATCGTACTTTGTACTAACTATCGCAAAACTAGAAAAACTGTAAGTCTCAGTTTGTTTAAACCACTTTGTATGGCTGCCTTGAATGGTTTTAATGTAAACCCAATAACTGTTAATACGAAAGATGCCATATCCCTGGATATGTTAAAAAGTGGGCAAGAAAGTGAAAGAAGATGAAAAATTACAGCTAGTAATTTAAATGAATAGTTATCATGATTGTGTTTATTGGTTTAAGAGACCTTGGTAAAATATCTGCCACAAAAATTACATTAAAGTTAAGATGTGAAGAATCAGTAGTTTATAATCCTTACCGGATGTCCGTTTCTGAGAGATCGATTTTAACTTGGAACATTGAAAGTCTAGAATTAGTAAACAACAACTTTGTTTGAGTCCAACATGTGCACAGGGGCAAGAGGGGTGTTTTGTTTACAAACATATTGGCCGATTCTCTGTTGTCAAGTCGACGCAAATTTCCAACAGAGAAAATTTTTAGCTATATTTTGACAACCATTATAACGTTAATTTAACTTATTTGTGTTGTATTTTATAGGAAAATTTAAAATAAAAAGTATAAATACTACAATTAACCTATTTTAAGAATAAATATAATATACTATATCCCATATAGCAAAAAAAAAAATATTAAGATTCTTATCTCTAAAACTGCTTCTAAAAAAATTTGAAGCGACAACACCGGAGCTTAAGTGCCTGAGCCATACGCTTAGTGTCATCTGTCAAACGGCTTTTTGTTTATATTAGGGATTCGTGTATTTTCTTCCAGTTTTGGTTTAAAAAGGAAAAAGGCCGCATTTTAGTATTTTTTTAAATTGCTAAGATGGCAAAAACTTGTGTCGTTTTTGCCATCCTAGCAGTACCGCATCATGATAAAAAGGTGATTCAAGCAGATATTTTCACAAGTAAGTACCGATACTTTCATAACATCACATCATGGGGTTACCATCATCATAAACGTAGAATAAGGGATCTTAGATCTTATAGATATAAACCTAATAAAAACTTGAATGTGAAAGTGTGCGTAAAATACCAAAATATTTATATTTTTAAATCTAAATATTTTTTTGAACTTATTCACCTATAAAAAATATAAAACTAGAATTTTGTCCGTGGTTTTATCACAGGATTTTATGTATTTTTTTGTTGTTTTGGCAGAAAAAAAGGCATAATACCTATGTACCTATCTATATACAGTTATGTTTTTTTAATATAGACATTAGATAGATAGATGAAATAACTAATTTTTAATTGCCTTTAAAGAATTTTAAAATTTATTTAGATATTGATATGGTTTGAAAAAAATGCTGCTTTTTATTAGAACCTTTCTCTAATGAAGTCCGTTAAAAAAAACATTAATAGCTCATAAATGGTAATATTACTTATACTCAAACTTTATAATAATTAATAAAAATTTTGCATATAAATATTTGTTGACGACGTCAATGGTAAAGAGTGCTTGTATCAGTGGCATCAACAATGTGATTGAGCGGCGTTGCGATGCGATTACCGTTTTCTCTAATTTTATTTACATTTATTCAACGTTGTATATTGACTTCGATATAGAGTGTCTTATCACATTTTATGTGAAAAAATGCTTGATATTTTATAAAAGGGGAACAGTAGTATTGTTTTGTGCCTTCGGAAACAACTGAAAAGTTCTATGATATTATAAAGTGATTTTTGCCATTTCTATATAAGCATATTTTGGCATCATTTCATCAGAGATGTTGCAAGCAAACAAACCTGCCCATAGTTCCACGGCATGCTACTTCTAGCCTTTCAATGTTGTAAGGATTTTACGGGAACTTATTAATGAATTGTTGTCCAATAATATAGTCCGTGAATCTATTTCACTCTATGCTGGCATAGAGTGAAATAAATGTGCTAAAGACGCAAGGTGGCAAATATGTAAACTATGCTATGATGATGCCGGACACCTTGCCTTGGAAAAGACTTTAGAAAGGATGTCAGAGAGTTCCCAAAAATGAGGAAGTTTACATCTAAATATATTAAGGATTGTCTCAATTGCCTTTATAACATCATAGTATCAAGCAGATACAAAGTGTTATGAATTGTACAAGTCATAAGTCTACAAAGGTATCACCGTTAGAAGTTCTTGCCGGATATAGAGGTCGGGCTATGGCGGAATCCAAAGTACTTAATAATATTAAGGATTCTTGGGATCACATTGATTTGGAACACTTACGTTCAGAAGTGTTCCAAATATACTACTCTACCCGATTAACGGTAGAGTAGTTGGCTTAGAAAAAAAAGTATGACAAGACCAGAGCAGAAGATAAACAATACAAGCAGGTAATGGTGGTAATGGTTTTTAGAACGGATCACCCAGCTACAGGTCGTAGTCGTAAATTTCATCTTAAGTTTAAAGGCCCATTTTGTGTCACCGGCGAAATACCTAATATGTGCAGTTGGCATAATATATTATAAGTCGCAGTTTGCGATATCTTCCTTAGTAAAGTGTCTGCAGCTTGCAAACCTATTTGTAAAATTGTATGCAACTGTCAATATTTGTACTAGACTAGGGAATAACTTTAAATAACATTATATTTAGTTGTTGATAGGTAATGTTAGTATGTTTAGTCTAAGTTGTAGTCTGTAAGAAAAAAAATCTTAAATAAGATGTTAGATGTAACGTTTTAAGTTAGCTTCCTGAGGACAGAACAGAAAGCAGGATGGCCAAATGTAAGATTTTCTAATTAAAATTTTTATAAATGTAGCTTTTATTCTAAATCGAGAAATACGTTCTCGTTTATCAATGCTTTGTCAGCTAGAAGAAGAGAAAATATCAAATAGCCATAATAATCGCGATTTGTTTATGTTTATGTTAACTGGCGACTAAAGAGAGGATGTAAGACCAGAATAGATATAAAAATATAGTTTTTTTGACGGGTCACGTCGAGTTTACTTCATCTAAAAAGTAAAAGTTTTCTGTTGTCGATAATGGAATATTGTCTTTTATTTTTTTAACTTAAACCTTACATTATTTAATGATTCTCGGGGGTTCGGTACGTTGTTTACGATACCACTTGGAAATTATATACTTGAATTATTAAAATAAATTATAATTACCAATTTAGATAACTATCATATAACCATTAGAAATAATAAGATAATAATATATAAAAATAATAAGATATATAAATATTATTAAAAAAAAGAGATTTTAAAAGATATTTAATTTTAGAATCAGCACAACTAATTTAAAAAATCAACCGAAATAAAAAAAAAACAGTATTTTTTAAACGTTGTCATTTAATCTGATAAATATACTATAGCCGAAACGTTGACGATATCATTGTTTATTCTTTCGGAAATCGCCAACGTCAACAGCAAAATGCGGGGCCAAATCGGAACAATAGAAACGATAATTTTGTTTGGGTAGAGGTCGGAGCGATTTTGAAATACAAACGGTTTTTGTGATCACGTGATCTCGTTTGGAAAATGCAATTATTTTGAAAAGATATTTAAACATTATCTGGCCGCTGTTGATCGAATGAGAATTAAGATCCATGTAACAAATTGTCATCATATTTTAGTAATTAGTGTTACCTAAAAATGACGTTAAAAACCATGTTTTTATATTTAATATTTACCTTATGTTTATTAGGTATTTGTTACCATAGTAGATATATTGTTACTCTTAATTTCCCAATTGTCGTTAATTATTCGATCAACGTTGCTTGAATGAATTAATATCATTAAGATGTTTGTAGTTTGTCGAAAAGCGACTCTAAATAGGATGTTCTCAAAGAAGTATTGCCTGTACAAGTAATTTTATTTCATAGTATATCAATCATTAGTTACACAGTAGAACAAGTCTTACTGACAGATACGTACGGGCAAAGAAAATTGATTAAAAAATCTCCGCGGAAATTTTAAATTATGTGAACATCAAATGGGCTCGAGATAAATTTCAATCTTAACAGGTCCAGATGAAATTCGAGCCACTCTACAGTCATACTTCTATGTAAAATATTCAGAGCATGGTCAAGAAAATGACAACAAACTAGATATAATCAGACTTATGGTTGGACACTCAAATAAATCAAGATAACTCACTTGTGACACTCGAGATCACGAGAAAGTTTTAGCACTAACCAAAACTAGTTTTAATATTTTTTTGAAGAGTAAGTTTTTTTGTCAAGAGTAAAGTACAGAATTTTCGTTAGTGGGAAAACTATCTCATGATTTTAGATTTACTTAGTATAATGGCTTAACTGTTTAAATGGAATGCCGTCTCTTTTCAATGTATGTCTATTAAAATCCGCTTGAGAATCACCTGATGGTGTATGCCGATATTGGTGTAAGATTCTTTTCTTGTAACAGGACCTCTTTTAGAAATGACATTTACAACGATTTTCTCGGAGTAAGCAATGTCATTTATTAAATACTGACAGTTGTCACTTTAAGGTAAGATATTGTCTACAAACATCACAAAATCAAACAAATTAATAGCTTATGACCTTAAAGTATTTCTGTGTCGATTGTCAAAATTATTATACGGATACAACCGAGCATCCGAATAAACCAATGTCATTTGTCAAATGGGGAGTTTATCTGCATACTAGAACTCGCACGCTTGTAGACCACTTTTAACATGCTTTGAAGCATTCTTGAGTCCAGGTTCCTAAGGTTATTGAATAAGTAAGGAGCGTTCGTTCATAATCACACATGTCCTCACAAAGTAATTTCGAGAAAAACGCGAAATTGTTGCTTTTAATACCTCGAATTTAAAATTTTCCAAAAATATGGAATGCAAATGATATTGCATATACTCACTTAAAAAAAATTAAATCTTTGTGGGGGAAACCTAAAAATATTAATGGACTTGTCTGATTCTGTCTAGACCCAAGTTGGATATGTCTGGTTTTGTGCGAGAACGGTAATAATTTTTTGTCTTATTGTGCATATTCATTAAAAAAATTAACTTTTACTGTAAATAAACAATTTTTGTATTTTGTAAACTTTATTTGGAATACAAAAAAGATACCAAGATATTCTTAGCTCGTTTCTTCGGTTTTACAAAAAGTAAAAATAAGAAAAACAATGCAAATCATGATCAAATATGTAAATCATGATCTTCTTCCATGCAGTCGCATTCATTTGGTTCTTCTGTTATATCCTCATCTCTGACTTAGGAACTCCTATCTGAAAAAAAATGCTTGAAGAAACTCAATTCATAAACATGAGTTATTTTTTTAAAAAAGATTCGTTAAGTAATCCTTTTTTTAGCTATCACGCCAACAGATAGATCATATGTACACAGAAAAAAAAACTTAACTTTATCAAAAATAATAATGAATGAAAAATTGGAATAGGCCTTTATCGAACCAAAGCATTAAAATTTTAATATTAAATTAGACGATCTGACCTTTTCATTTTTTTAAATTTTGCGTTGTGAAGGTCTATATTTTTTCTTTCTAGATCCAGAATTGATAGCACCAACGGTGACATCCATTATTCTCCACAAAGTGCATAAAATACCAATAAACAAACCAACAAAAGGCCCGAAAAACAAGTCAATTCTGCAAATTATTCTCGTTCAGCCACGCGAACCTTTCAGTAATACAGCTGTACAAAATATAGTAAAAAATAAATATTTAATTTTAACCGAAATACTCCTAGATGCCGGTCATCCTATTTGATCGGTCTTATCCACTAGTAATAAACAACGAGATCGATTTCAGAAGAAAAACACGATTTATCTCGTATCGGCTTTCGATAAATCCGTGGTGGAAAGTTTTCAAATGAACACCCTGTAGTATTTAAGTGCTATTGGATATGTCTGGTTTTATCTGGTTCGCTGAAAATAATTTTAAATATGGAAATGTTTGATTTTAACTGAAGTATCGATATTTACATGCAAATTTAAATGGATTTTGTCTGATTTCCAACGATTCTTTTATACGTTATCGATAAAATCTTGGAAAAATACCATGAATCTGTTCCATTCGTATTTTCTTGTTATGACAAAAATAATAGTCCGGCAAGACTAACCGGTTTACAGGGAGTATTTCTAGGGAATTGAGTTTGTTCGACAGTCTTGATTTAAAAGTTCTTAACAACAAGAACAACTCCCTAGATCTGATAGGTTCCAGAAACCTTGTTAAATTTAAATGATAAAAAAAGAACCTATCAGGCCGGCTTCGTGGGTTCTCTGTATGGTCAGTTGTCTCAGTCACACTCACTCACTCAGTAGTAAAACACCTTAATTTAATTTAAACAGGGTGTTTATTAAGTTGTAAGGCAAACAAAATCTACATGGAAAGTAAATATACATGATGGTATTCAAAATGTAAACAAAAATAAATAAAAGATATATATGATAAGTTTATAACCTAAAGGTACCTGAATTCGTCAGTGATCACTTCGGAAGCATTACATAATAAAGCGTAACATTGAATTGTTTTAATTTACATAATTATAAAATATATATAACTTAAGTTTTAAAGATTAAAATGAGAAGGTGATAAAATAATAAATTCATGTTAAATCATAGGCGGAGAGAGATGATACTAGATTTATTTTACGACACGATTAATCTCTCTCTGTCACAGCGGACAGTACGGTTCACCTTTGACAGACGCAGGACCTCGAAAGACCCCCCAGATGCGTCGCGGAACTGCTTAAGTAGCAGTCCAAAATACGTCTGTGCGCAAGACCGGAGATTGAGGATCCACAAATAATTAGAGTGGAGATATCGTTGATAGTGGTTCAATGAAAAACATGGCGAATTCCATTAAAAATCGAAGGCAATTGTAATTATGGTGGGTGTCTCAGTCAGCAGTCTCGTACTTATAAGGTTTTGAAAGAAATATTTATAACAAGGTCATTTTTAAATATTTTAACCAAATGAATAAAAGTTAGGATTCTCCAGATCCCGTCTAAAGTGCAATTAATCCTGTAACATTCTATAAAAAGTGAAGATGTTTGGTTTTGAATGGAAGCTCCTCAAGTGTTGGTGACAAACCCTTCCGTAGGGCCATAAAACCAAACCAAGTCACTGTTGTTGTATCTCTGGTCCTTGGCATTACGTCCTTCATTTGGTTGCTGACAGCTTCAATGAATGTGCGCACTTGATAATATATTCTCCTACGCAATCAATTGACGTATTCTTCCCCGGCAACATCTTTTCAACTTCACAACATCAGGTTCTTGCAGGATAACCAAACTTTAGATCGTATGGAAGACGAATGTCTCTTCCAATCACTATTGAGTCGCAGACCCCCTATATGCTTTCATGGATGACCGATCAATAGACCAGCAGAACCAAATGAAGCCTATTCTAGTGTCTTTGGGACTAGAGACTATTTTGGCCAAATACCGATTATTGCTCTTATTTATTCGTTTCATCATGCCGTCTGACTGCAGGTGTAATGCATGTTCTCGTTTTCTTGATTCCAAGTATTATACAGATGCTCTGAAACAAACTATGGACGAAATTTTATCCTTGAATCCAAATTTCGTATTTGGTCTGAATGTAGCTCTAAAGATACACCAATTTGGCAGATCCATTATTTTATTAAGACGTCTGCGATTTAGAAGCTTCCTGGTTTCTTAGAGGGTATGCCTCAATAGATTTTCTAAAATAGTTTATCACAACCACTTTAAAGGGACTTTCTTCGTTCTATTGATGCATGAAAGCCTTCTGTTGTTACACACTCGTTGCACATATAACTAATTTGATGCGCCCGGGGTTTTTGTTACTTCAAGATGTCCTTACGCACCGGCATGGATTTTCTCTAGCTACTCCTAATTCCGTTTTGCCTACTTTCCTCTTTGCCGTCGTAATCAACTATTTTACGCCCCAAGAGTCCATTTTCCAAAATTAGAAAGTTCAATTGTGCCCAATATGAATTGACATTGAGAGAATACTTGGCAACTTCTTTTATCCAAGGTATGACTATCTGGATATCGGGATATTTCTCTTGGTCTTTTATAAGATCCCCATTTTGCCAAGTATCATTGACAATAGTGGTTCTTAACACCTAAGCATCTTTCCCCTCTACCCGTCGGCAATTTGCAGATTTCTGGATAGAGTCTTCTTGATACGGCATCTGCATTTACATGGATTCTCTTAACTCGGTGTTCAGTGTCAAAGCCAAACTCCAAAGTTAGCCTCTCTTTTAATCTTGCCACTTCACCCTCTGGATTTTTAAAGGAGCCATTTTAAAGCTGCATGGTTAGTTCGCAGCAGCAACTTTATTTAGAGATATTTATTTTTAACTATTTAAATCTCGGAACAATATTCCAAACTCTACTTTACCAAACTGACGGCTGCCTTCCATCAGCGATGTGACCTTATATAATCGGCAGAATGCTGTGCCGAAAGATTCTCACTAACCTTCGAGACGTGCCATTTGTATCATTCCGGAATCACGGAGAATTAGTTGGTTTCTCGGTGCTTACAATCTATTTCCCGTCAGTATGCAAATGTAAGTTTCATTAACGCATAAATAAATAAATAAATGTACGATTTATATTCGCAAACACAAATTACTTATTTCATATAAGCCGAAAAAAAATAATTTAAGATACATTATTTTGGTTTTTAACAAAAGCTTTTGTTTTAAATTAAAATGTTTCTTTATTTGGATAAAAGCCAAAGCTTTACTATCATGTACTTTACATATACTTTTTAATTTTATGACGGTACCAAAATAATAAATATTTTAAAATTAGTAATTTGATCTAAAAAATTTGATAGTAAATCTAGATATAATCCTGAGCGCCTCATAATTTAAGCCTCAACCTTTGTGTGTCACTATACCTTAGCCCACACGTACACGTATTCAAAATCCCTTATAAGCCTTTTCGGAGGATCTCTAGCAGAGCAGCAACATATTAAATGCAGTATTTGGCTTGAAAACGCTTCGAAATTTCCATAAATTGTCCCTAAAATACCATACGGTTCCGAAGCCAGGCGTAAAACTTGTCGAGAGCTTGGCCCCAACATTTGAATTTTGTTTTAAACTCATTTGCAATATGGCGACCTGAGGTGGACAGTGGTCAGACTTTCGCTTGTAAATTACGTAGATAAATAAAAAATATAAACTCTAGTTGTTAATTATTTATTATTTCTTCACGCATAACTTTCCACAATCTTTTTATTTTTTTTGTTCTTGTCTTCTGCGATTTGCTGTATATAGAGAAAAAAGAAAGAAAATAAAATAACGAAGACAGAAAAGTGAAGAAGAAGTGTTCTTAATTTATTTGTGTTGTCAATTTGTATCAATGTAACTTAATTTGTATCAAATAATATGTCAATTGGTAAAGCCAAAAATATAGCTGTTGCATCAATGATGATTCTCCTGGGCAATTAACGCGCCAGAGATCGACGAAAGCACCTGATATGAGATAGGCGAAGCCACATGTGCTATTCGCCGGTCTCACTAATTGATAGGATAACCCAGAACGATGCTGAAGAGTGCATTTGCAAGAATGCATTTTTTATTATTTCTTTAGCATCGGAATTTCAATGGCTTCTTCTAAAGGTGGCCACAGAGCTCGCCCATGGTTGTCGTATATTTGCATTATAATGCCACAAAAAATAACTTGTCTTAATCACTTGTTATAAGAACAATAGCCACCTCAAGTTAACTTGGATCGATGGTATGCCAGAACATATTTCTACTTATTGGTTTATCTGAGGCAAGGCTACCAAATATCAGAAAAAGAGAAAAATATCATAAAATAATAATATTCTTATGAAACGAGGTAAATGAGACACCAAGCATTTTAATTTCTTGACTTATTCTTGAATTTTAAATAACAAAAGTATGATCAAATTAATCAAGGCAAGTAAAAAATTAGCTTTCAAATTATTTTTCACATTCAACATTCTCTCGTATAGCGAATCAAAAATAGAATGGAAATATACCTCCGGTGAGTGATGCCCTACGGTTGCGAAAAATTCGCTAACCTTCCTCGCATCTCCAGAGATGTCGTGCGGAGTTCCCGCTTACGTTACCGCAATGATTCTGGAATCGCGAAATATAGCTGATATTTCGCGGCCCATATTGTTTCAATACAGATCATCCAAGTGTGCGCCCTCACAAGTGCAACAGAGTAAGATTTCGTGAAGGAACTCTATGACGACATTACAACTTCTAGAAGACCAGAAAACGCCCGTAAATGCATAATTATTCATTATTTAAATTATAAAGTAGGTAGAAAAATAGACCATCTTGAAAACAGTGTAAAGTTTTTTGACAGCAGCAATAACCCTGGTAAAAGACTAATAAGTTATGTACAATATAAACACTGTTGCCTAAGCTCATCTTTTTTCCAAGGTCCAAGTCAGACACATGATATCTCCCAATAGTCTTACTGGACTTGGAAGGAAGGCACCATTGAAAACTAACAGGAGGTAGCTCTCTTAAAATCTGATATGGTCCATCCCTCTTTAAATAAAATTTAGAGGTAAGTCAATTTTTTGCATCACTCAAAGCATGTGTTTTCAATAGAACGAGATTAATTTTTTCTGCTTTACGTCTATATTGATCGGCAATCTCTTGACATCGTCATCATGAAA
This sequence comes from Anthonomus grandis grandis, assembly GCF_022605725.1. Lineage (NCBI taxonomy): Eukaryota > Metazoa > Arthropoda > Insecta > Coleoptera > Curculionidae > Anthonomus > Anthonomus grandis. Next base: position 20,748,977 of record NC_065546.1, read on the forward strand.
ATATGGTGTTATCATTGGAACGAAGTTTTTATATTTAATAATGGCTCTTATGTCATGAGCGACATCATCAGCAGTTCTGAATTGGCGTCCAAAAATAAGGAACGAGTCTGGTCAGTATTTTGACACTTCGCTGAAGGATGATAAAATGACGTAAGTTGCTGATCAATTTTGAGCACTGTAAATATATGCTGGACAACTTCACTTATAAACTGCACTCCGTTGTCGCTTATCATAGCACGTGGTACTCCATAACGAAAAAATACTTCTTCAAGCAATACTTTTGCAGTGGATACAGCATTGGCCTATAGAGCAAACAACTCCACCCATCTAGATGCGGTGTCCTCGACGATCAATATCCATTTATTTCTTGTCTTGGTCTCTAGTAATGGCTCAAATAAATCTACTGCAATTACTTCAAATCGAGAAGATTGCACTAGAGTTTGTAAAAGTCCTGCAGGTTTTAATATTTGTCGGTTTATACTTTTGACACTCCAAACATCCTTTTACATAATCTATGACACTTTTGTGCATCCCTGGAGAAAAATGTCGGATTCTAAAACGAGTTAATGTTCGGCAATGTCATGGCACGCAGTCTCAGATACATATTCCATCAAAATGTGTTGGCGTTTTTGTTCGGGTATAACGAGCTGTGCCTCTTTTGTATTACTTTCTGGCAAACATCTGTATAAAACCCCTTTTTTCATAAGGTATCCCCTTTTTGACCATCGGCTAAAGTCCGATGAATCTTCAAAGGACTTAATTATCTTGGCAAGTTCTGGATCTTCTATCTCATACCTGCGAATATCTGCAGTTGAATCTCTAGGTAATTCAACAGTCACATTACAAATGGCAACCTCTGACTTATTTAGTACTGACAACCTGAAAAGTGTGTCGACCACAACATTTAATTTTCTTGGGGTTTACTCCACTTTGAGAATGTATGATTGCAACTCCAGCGCCCAACATGCAGTACCTCTAGTGGGTGATTTTATGGACTGCAAAAGGAAGGGTTGATGGTCACTTTGGTCACGGTTGGTCACAATTTGTCCATCAATGTATCCTCTAAATCTTTTTACTGCCTAAACTACCGCCAGTGCTTCCCTTTCCATTGTGCTGTAGGTAGTTTCTTTTAGCTACATAGAGTAGTCGACTATTTAGTTAATAGGCCTTTCATCCTGAGAGGACTCCCCCTGGAGTAAAGCAGCTTTACTGGCATAGTCACTTGCATCCGTTGCAATAATAAAGGGTTGGTTTTCATCTGGTTGTCGTAGAACTGGCGCAGTAGTCAATAACTCCTTCAGTCATTGAAACGCTGCACCTTCCTGACGGTCACTCCAAGTCCATTGCCGTAACTTTATCAGGATTTACTATTATGACCATAGGAGTCAAAACATGTCCTAGGTACTTAATACTTGAAGCAAGAAAATTGCACTTTTTCCTATTATCTCTAAGGTTAAATTGTTGCAATTTCGTAAATACCACATCTAGGTCCTTAATATGCTCTTCGAAAGTCTCAGATAATACTAGAAGATCATTAATATACGCTAAAAAATTGCCTGGGAGAGCTTCTAGTGCATTTTACCATATCAGCATCGATGATATTTTTGACGTTCATTTTTTGGAATATGCCTAACATTTTGGTACGAATATTTTCGTTTTTTTGTTAAGGTTCCAATAATCCAATTAAAGCCGGTTTTATATCTTAAGCTTTATTTATCATTGAATGACTGCATATCATCCAAGAAACATGTTTTTATGTCATCAATACTGCCTACAATGATGTGTCACACGATGATGGTTCCCATTTGATATATCAAAGTGAAGTTAGCTAAACTAAAAAAAAAAGTTAGTTAATTAAGAAAATATAAGATTAAACGTCCTTCTGTATATTTAGATTGACGTATTTTTTTTGTTTCTAAGAAGTTATTAAGGATGATTCGTTTTAAAATTAAATCATAAATAAGATATGTATATGTTATACATATGTTTAAAATATATATAAGCCTAAGGTGGGCAACCCTGCTCTTATAACTTCAATAAGGTCCATTGTATAAAAAAAAACCTATTCTAACAAAATATTTTCTAACTCTTGACAGGTCTTTAATCATTTTTTTCCTCGAAAGATGTCACTCCACATAAAATTAATCAAAACTATCTCCCACACGGACCCAAAAAAAAACACAACCGGACTTCCCAAAATTTCCAAACAGTTTGTCCCTTTGTTTTGCCCTTTCAAGTCGCTTTTAATAAAATGGATTTGTCAGCGCTCGCTGTGTTTTGTGTTTTTGTCCCGCTACACACATTTATATCCTGATGGCATTGTTTAAATTTGTCGGTTGTTATTTTTGTTAAACAAAACCAAGTATTGTTTTTAGTCGGTCACGTAAAATGCGAATAGAGGCAGCAGGGGTCAAAACGTGGCAGTTTTTTTATGCTAAATAAATATATTTAATTAGAAAAATCTCTTTATTTAGAAAGAAAATAAAAAAAGACAAGCTTGATATAATTCATAATCCCTAGTTAAGTATATATTTATTAAAAAAAAGTGAAAAACTAATCACAAAAATATCGCGATGGTAATCCTGGTAAAAACTTAAAAACATCGGTAATCTGGAACGTCATCCGACAAAAGAGACGTCGTTCTTTTCAACTGTTTAATTAAAAAATGGTAATGAGAGAGGAACGCTTTTCCCTAAGCGGCCAGAGATAAACATTTTCGGAAATTACTCTGAGTTTTTCAGTGTCTCACTTTGCGTATTTCTTTATTCGCATATAAGACTTTTAAAAAAGCGAAGGTAATTTGATAATAAGAATAAGGCATATTTTTATCTAATTTATTTAAGAAAATAAAACCTAATTTTAAATTTAAGAAGATAATTAATATGAGTTTAAAGAGTGCATTTTCTCAAAAAGGTAAGGTGTACTATTGACAACATCTATCAACATGTTAAACCTACAGTGATTTTATTTTCAAATAAATCATACATGACCTTATTGATTTATATTGAATACTTCTTAAGATAAGGAGTTATTTCACCATTAAATATATAAGCTAAACATTATTTAAAGCATGGATATCAGCGTGATTATGAGTATACTGATAGAATGCAAAGCAAAACTTTAAGTGGTTTTTCATGTTGACATAAGTCGATGTTAACATGATTTATTAATAGAACTACAATTCGTAGAAGCGTTTTAGCCATAGGATCTTTTAGAACAGAAGGTTACACGATTTTATTAAAACTGGCAATTAGCAGGATGGAAAAACGTGCTGCTTACAGATGCTGTTGAGCTGAGTCTGTGATGATAACCACTTTAGACTATGGAGAAAAACATGACCTCAAAATAAAGTCTAAATGGTCAATTCAAACAATTATATATAAAATTTAATTAATTTAATATGTTATTTTAGTAACCCACTTTATTTGTTTTGAAATTTAAGGATTGATTAAGTTTGATGTGGGGTCAAGTAAAACATAAGCCAATTTTAATTTACATTTTTTTCACCATAATATTTTTTTTAATTCCAACGTTTCTGGTTAAATCAATATTGAAATAAATAAACTAGTATTATATAGTAGGCATGGAATTACTGACATGCTAATTAGTCTTCGATTTTTTATACCAAGAAATACTGTATGCATATATATCGTTTTGCAGTCTGAGAGTCTCGGTACAGAAAAATTGATTACCAATTCGGCCTAATTACTGTCTTTAAATTTACCACATATATCTATATTTTTATCATTAATTATACATTTTCCTTTTACTTTATTTATAAATATGTGCATTCACATAGGCAAGTTAAAATACACCCAGTGTATGTAATAAACCAACCCTAGCATGTCAATTTTTATCCCCCAATGCTAATAATTCATTAGCAGATTTTAATAAAATGTTGTCCGATAACTGGTGGCATTATGGCCTGGGCTGATTTATATCTAGTTGTAAATTTAGCATTGATTTTTAAATTTTATTTGCATTAGTTTTGGTTTCAGCATAAATTCGACTTGGTGCTTTATTTAAACTGGAACGACCATCAATGCCAGATGCAACGACATTAATTTATTTATATTGCGCATTCAAGTTTTCGGCTGTGTTATAAGTTTAGCATTTTCATTAAATAAAAACAATAAAAGGTCATTAAGTTATGCATTTAAGACTTTACCGATTTAAGATTAATGCATAGACAACTGCAAATTTATTATTAAATTTCACATGGTTTCCAATAATATTTAAAATTGAAAACTTAATAAATTTAATAGGTAATGATCGAATTTTTTAGCTTCTAGCCATATCTTTTAAAAAATATGATATAAAAATGTATGATATTATTTACTACTATAAATAATTATATGATTTTGTAAAATATTTAAAAAATTACTTTTTAAAGGATCTTAAGAAATTTCACTAATTTCGTCTGAAAGTACACCTAGGATGATCTGCGGGAGCAAATAATCTATCCAGAATCTATCAGAATATTATGTTGGGTCATCTGCGAATTTAGTGAATTTTCCATAGATGGATAATAAGCTTTAAAATGGATCACCGGCTCAGTAAATAGGAAACAGAGACGTTTTAATTAGAGGTGTGTCTTATATTTATAAAATAATAAAGTAAAAGTCTCCACATTCAAAAAGTCATCTTCAGGACGAATGTTAACATACTTAATTTGCGATTCAATGGGATAAATATATACCATGACAGGGGTCAGCAAAATTCAAATTACCTTCTATTTATAGCTAAAGTATTTTAAAAAATTCTGCTATATTTCCGCTTTCTTAAATCATAATATAAGCTTTGTCTCATTTTGCCGCAATTTGTGTTGTGTAAAATTTTCTTTTTTTATTCCACTTATAAAAAAAGGATAATTTTGCACACTTGTTACATAAATAACTATTTTCGATTACTGTGTTATCCACCACCCAAGTAGCAACGTTAGTACTGATCCTGAGCTTTTTAAAACATGGATGAACACAAAGGAAACATTAAGTGCTACTGGAAAAATTAAAAACGACAAAACATGGATACGATGGATGCGATAGTATGCAGGATGTCAACTGATATTCTGAACTATGTTGCGAAACGACAAGATGATGAGAAAAAACAAGAATTATGCAAATTGTATCTAATACATACATACAGGCTCAACGGGATGAGGAAAAACCTGGGACTGAATTTGTTTAGATTGTGAACAAATACCAAGGGTACGCAGCCAAGCGCAGTCTATAATTATTTTCCACATTTTTAGATGTCGTTGGAAAACAAAATTTTACTTCGGTTTTTTGTGGCAAGGTAACGCAAAAATTTAATAATCTCACAGACTTGCCAATCATTGAATGCAAAAATCATTACAAAGGGGGCATCATTTTAACGATCGACGAGTACCTAAAGATAAGGTTTTTTTTGCTAAATCTTTCAATCGGTTAGGTTCAGACAGTAAATATTTTAATTATTATTCTAGAGAGTAAATTAATTGTATATTAATTTAAAGTAATTTAATATATTTATACATACTTTCTACTCAACATTCTCTGTGGAACAAAAAGGAAAATCTAAAGATTTGTATAATATTTTTATAAAAATCATCTTCTCAACAATATTTCACATCTATATACTTATTAAACAGCCTTGTTTTAGAAATTTTTTTGAAGAATGAATGTGACAAGTTAATGGAATCCTATATTTAATCCATACCTACATAATTTCATGTAAATTATTTAATTATATGTATGTATCATGTATGGCAGAAAAAGTAAAAAGTAAAGCTGTGGGGAAATAATTATGTTCGGTGTGCTATGCAGTTCTTTGGATCTTCGGTTAAGCTTCTCGATGACACTGCATTTTCAAAAGATAATACGTAATTCAAGTTTCTTAACAGGTTACACAAACATGAGAAAAACACCTTTAATGTTACGGTTACAAAAACAATCACATTTTCAAAAGGCGGATTCAGCCAATCATAGTGAGGCACACTTCTGACCCACAGCGCCCATGTGGCAAGTTTCTAAAAGTAGTTTTTATCTATTTTTGGATATATACCTTCAGCATACAGGTTAGTCTACTTATAGTCCAATCAACTAATCTTTGCGTTCACGTCATCATTAAAACATGGGCGACATTCATCCGATTCAATCAGCTGTCAATTCAGTGTCGTCGGTTTGAGTCGGTTTGATCGGCTTTCACTGCGCGGTGCTAAATTGAAGTGGTCGCCCAAAATTACCATTTTTTTGCGGCTTGCGAATATATTCGTCAAGAGCAGTTTGGTCCAATTTACCATATTCATAAATGATTTTTTTTTAATATTTACAGAAAAAAATACAAAATAGTTTTCTAAATGCTAGTTTATTTTAATAAATGTGATACACGTTCAATATGGTATCATAAAAAAAACATTTTGGATGGGTTACATGATTTAAAAGTGTTTTTTTGGATGACATATTTCAAAACAGGGAACTATACAAAGTGCTACATCACAAGTTGGACACATATATCTTGATTCGCGTCTTCTTTTATTTTTTGTACAAATGACGCATCGTTTTGTAGTTCTTTTGGGCAGTGGATGGAATGAAATTTGCAAAGTGTCTTTCAGTTAGACATAATTCCGAGTTTTCATCTAAAACTCTGCGACTTACCCTATGAGTGGAAACTGGTGTGTGAAATTTCGCGATAATTTGTTTAATCAGCATTAGATAAAAATCTTCAATTGACACATAATGCATGGTATTGCATTAATATAATTGGTAGGCATTCAAAACCGTGCAATCTAATAAGTGGAAAAATACTTTTCGTACCATTTCATTGATTTGCGAATGCACTCTACAGAAGAAAGGAGCATATCTGATTTATCGACGGCACCCATGTGTTGATTATAATCAACAATGCAGCTGGGTTTCATGATCCTTCTTCCTGTTTGATGTTCTGTCTTTCCTGTCTCCTCGACGTCAGGTTTATGGCAACTTGACAACATGTTAACTTCCCTTTTATCTTGCCATCTTACTGCAAGCAGGTTTTCAGTAGATCTATAAGTAAACTCACCCTTTTGTAACTTCTCTCTGTAAATTTTGGCATGTTTTTCCTATTTTTCTTCACGGTACCACAAGCGGTTGTCTTGCTTTTATACAACGACTCAAACAAATTGGGGCTAGTGTACCAGTTATCTACGAATAAGGTGTGACCCTTTTCTAGGTAAGGCTCAAGTAAAGTCATTACTATACTGCCAGATTTTCCAATATCAGCTCCATCAAATTCCTTTACATTTGTCGAGGCACCAGTGTAGACAATAAAATCAAGTATATAACCCGTGTCACATTCGCATAATAAAAAAAATTTTACTCCAAACCGGTGTCTTTTCGATGGGATATATTGTCGAAAAAAAACTCTACCTCTAAAAAGTAACAAACTTTCGTCAATACATATATTCTTGAATGGACAAAATGCTTCTTTGAATTTATTTTTTAGATGGTCGACAACTAACCTTACTTTCTGCAAGGAATCTTTTTCTTCAGGTAAGGGACCATTATTATCAGTGAAATGAAGTAATTTCGTTATTAGTAAAAATCTGTCTCTTTTCATAAGTCTGCTAAAAATTGGGGTTTTGATAAATTGATTCATATGACCAATAGGAGTTTAATTTGTTTTTCTTTAGATGTGGCATTAGTAATGCTACAGCAAAGTAAGAGTACATCTTCTTATATTCCACTGGCCGCCACCTCTTGATACGTGAATGTTCAGATTGGTCTTGCAATAATAAATAGTCGTAATATTTATTAGTTTCGGTCGCTAATTGTTTCACTAACTCTTGGGTAAAAAAAAATTAAAAATATTTTAGAGCTGAATTTTCCGTACCTTCGATTTTGCATCCACAATTTGTACTATCAAATTCATGTACCTTTGGGTCAAAAGCCTTAGTTGTCCATAAAAAGCTTCTCTCACTTTGAAACGCTGCAGCTTACACTGGTTTATCACCACTGCTGTCTGAATCTTCACTTGACTCCACTAAGTTTGTTCTATTCGAAAAAAACTCCTCAATATTATTTTCTTCAGCGGGCGTTATAATGATGTCATCGTCTGGCCAATCGTCTTCATTCTAGAAGATAAAAAACCAATGTAAAAGCAAGTAGATCGCGTACATATCATAATTACAAAATATAAATTAATAAACCTTTTTTTCTGTACTTACGTCAAGCTCCATTGGCTCGTCAATCTCGTCATATTCACTATCACTCCGAGCTAATATCTCTTCCAACTCCCTATCTGTTAAATAGTTTTTAGACATAATTATCTCACTAACTAAAAGCTAGAAAAACCGATGAAAATGCCAAATAAACAAATAAACGTACTGGTAAATAGCGGAACACTACACTAGATTATCACGCCACAAGACCTGTTACATCATATCCCCATCCTTCGGATACTTTGCGCAAGTCCCGCGTCCCGCGGCGGCAGCATGCGGTCGAGAGAGGCACGAAAACAACGCTTGCAAATATATTCGTCAGGAGCAGTCCAATCCTATTTTTATTAGCGATGCGAGTTTACTCGTCTAGAGCAGTTTACGGCATAGCGAATAAATTTGTCCAGAGCAGTTAAAGGGTTAAAAAAGTTAAAGAACTCGACTATATTGATTTTAAATATATCTGCCTATTCGCTTATGATATTTGTTTACCAGATATGTTGTCAATGGTCTAAGCTAACCTCAAATCCAAAAACAGGCTCGTTGGTTCGTCGCATTAATCTTTTATTAAAAAGTAACTACAGTATATAGTATATATTGTTACTCTGTGCTTTTATTATAAAAATCATGAATATTCATAACTGTTTATAATTATAAAACATTCAAATTATGAAATATTTTCGTATGATTATTTGAATGGTTTATAATCGTACTGCGGAGCTTACAAGACAAAATTATTTTATCAAATTTAGCGAAGTTTTTCTTGATGAAAACCAACCATTGATCCTATGTGTTACTTCTATTTTTAGTGATAAAACTGATAAATGGATACAGAATTTGATTTAATCAAGCTATCGTAATACCATATTTATCACCAGAGTAATTAAAAGTACAAAATCAAATAAAATGCATTTCTTTGGAAATAGACCGAAAATGTTGTAATAATATTAATCACAAGTTTTTTTTAATGATTCTAAAATGAAATAATGAATTGTAGTATGTAAAATATTTAATCACTTACTTTAAAAATACATATAACATTTCACTTTGGGTAAATCACTTATTAGTTTATTAATATTTTCTAGTAATGTTTAAATTTTGAAAACATGATGGTTGCTTTTCTAACTCAACTGAATGATATAGAGCATTATCCATTTCAATTAAAGATGGTTTTTCTAAATTTGGAATTAATTGATTTTCTACCAACTTTAAAACCACTTTAAACTTAAAGTTTTCACTATTCATTTCTCCATGATAATTCATCAGTTTTGATTTACTAGCAAAAACCAAACTGGCATTTTTTATAAAACCACGTTTGTACAATGAATCATTGTAATACAATGAAGCGTTTTCCATCAAATCCACTTGGTCTACGAACACTCTTTACATTAGCATCTTTCCATAATTTCATTTTGTTGCCCTTTGAGAAAATCCATGTTTCATCCAGAAAAACTAGTTGACGTGTAAATTCTGAATGTTTATTTTCCATATATTTTCTGAAAAATGCTGCTCTCATTGAAGCTATATTAGGTGTCTCCATTAGTGCTCTTCGGCTATCATCTTTCTTGTATTTAAACCGCAAATGACAAAGCAGGGTTCGTAAAGATCTATAGCTTATATCAACTATTTTTTTTTGGCATAGCTCTTCTTTAAGCCGTTGTATGGTTACATGTTTCTTTGAAAGTATAATAACAATATATAATTTTTACCATTTTTTAAAATATATAACTTCCTTTGTGCACACATATTATATAATACATTCCAAACCTCCATTTTAGTATCCTTAATCAGGTCGAGGGTTTTGGTTTTTCTTCAAGGCCTATTTTTTCCAGGTGTTGAAGGCAGCGCATTTTGATCATTGGATACTTTGATGCCGATTACAGTTCTTAAGCTGATTTTCAGGGCATGAGCAACTCTCTATGAAGTTTTTCAGTTTATCATATTATCAAATATTGAATAAAAATAGTATTATTTACCTCTTGGACTGTGTTTAGAGAAATAGGCGGACCATTATTATCTCTTTCAGCCTTAAAATAATCAATGAGATTCCCAACAAGGACACGTGCTTGAGAATTCAAGCGTTTTCCCGGCATGTTGAGCTTAGGTTATAATTATTATAAGTAGTATTATAAGTATCATAAGAGTAGCAACTCCTGATTATTATTTAAACACTAATAAAAGTTATGAAAACAACTGTTTATATATAATAATAAAAAGAAAATTGAAACCGCAAATAAGCAAACAAACTGTTGAAAGTCTAAATATAAAAAAAAAACGACAAAACAACGCCAACGGTCTGTGTCAAATATCGAGTGTCGGAAACACGAATATTATTTTTCTTTGTTTAACATATGACATTTATCAGCTATAAGGCTACTACAATAGTATACTGATTGTCTTGAATAGATGTAAAGAATGATGACGTGAACGCAAAGATATATTTATTGAACTATACCTCAAGTCTCCTTGCGTTTGCCTCCTTGCATTATTTAAATTTATTTATTCTTCTATAAATTCATCATATTTTTGTTTTATGTTGGATTTTTAACTACATCTACACTACTAACATGTGCTAGCCTTGTCTACATGTAAAATGGAATTATGTTGAGCTGTGCATTTTCTGCGCCTACTAGATTTACAATTTTTAACTTGGTGACTTAAGCGAAAATATTTGTGACATAATCCTAAATCTTTTATTAATTTGGATCTATCGGCAAGTTCGCTAGTAAATAGCCCCAATTTAGTACACTCTGTAGCCAGTACTAGTAACCCTATCAACCGCAGCACATTTATAGTAAAACTCACTCATCATTATTTCCGTTATCTAATATAGATTAGTCTAATACATCTAATTCTAAAACGGTTTCCTCATAAGCGTCTAAAAAAAGAGTTATATTTTGCTTAGAATAATTTTTAAATCCCCGAGGTTTCTATTTATATCTACCGCGGATAAAACTTTCTGCCTACTTATTTGACTCTTAAGTCCACTATTTGCTTTTGATTACTTGCAAGTTTTTACGTTTTAACTGATGAAAATCAAACGCTTATCCAAATTCAACTAGGCCTTTATAAACTTTTATTATTTTTGAATTTGAATTTTTTTTTTAAATTATATTGAAATATTATTTTAAATTTTTAATAAAATATACTGTATTTTTTATAATTTCTAGATTTTACGTCAAATTTTATAAAAATTAATGTTTGATATGACATTCTTGTATTAAATTGTTTTTAAGTTATGAATTATTAAGAATTGCCCCTTTTATGGCTTTGAAGCGGCTATGGTGCTAAAAGTATTAACCATAGTGAAAGACGAATTTCACGTTTCTCTTTACTTTTTAAGACCTGGCGTTAACTTTAAATATCGTCAACTATCACTATTTTTTAACTTTGTTCGAGAGATGTTAAAAATATTAGAAAGAAATGTGGAATTCGTTTAGTTTTAGCACCATAGCGTCCATATCATCTTAAATTCGATATTATTTTACTAATTTACAAAAATTTTTGTAAAAACCACTCGAAAAAGAAAAAAATAATAATATAAAATATTTTCAGATAATTTGACTACTATAAATACTTCTGTAAAATAAAATATTTTTGCTTTTTCATTTTGGCTTAGTTAAACTATACAGTATGAAATCGGCTCTTATACCCGATATGTTACACCATTGAATGGTCAGAGCAGCAATAAGAATAAACGTAAAGAAAGAGAGAGGGCAACACTTATACAGGGTGTTGCAAAATTCGGTGCAAATATTTTAAGAGTGTATTGTTGGAGACAAAATAAAACTTTTTTTCCGATAAACATGTGTAACATAACAATATAAACATAAACAACAACCAGGAAAATTGCTTAAAGAAAATCGATTATTTGGAACATTGACTATGATTATTGAAGCAGAAAATAATATAGACGCGCGGTCAGTATTGTGGTGTCCTTGTTTTTTTTTTGGGAATTTTAGTTAAACCTAACTCTTTTTAATAACTAAATTTATTCTGTGCCAGTTGATTATACTTCTATCTACCCTGACAAAGTGTTATTTAAGTGAATGACTGCAATTTTATATTTAATTTTAATAGTTTAAATAAATCAAAACAAACCGAAAATATTTCAAAAAATTATGAAGAAGAAAAATCCACTGTAAAAGATACTATCTTAAAGCTACAAAAAGAAATATTAATAAGGATAAATACATCAAAAGTCTAAAAAAAAGTTTAAGGGCTTTTGAAGTTGATTCTCGGGATCCAGAAGAGAGTTATAATAAGGAAATCGCTAAAGAAAAAATGTTATTGGCATTCTAAGAGAAGAACAACAGAAAATTTAAAAGTGCCAATAATTGCCTGAATTGTAAAATATTTAATAAAGATATTCAGGATAGATAGATAGATAGATAAGATATTCATTATTAACTGAAAGCAAACTGTGATTCAGCCAAGAGCTGAGTTTATCACAAGAAGAAGAACAGTAGGACACCACTGGACGAATAGGAATGTCTTGCTTGTGGATTTTGGGGAGGCCATATAATCGGGGGGTGGAAGGGTTGGTAGGCGTGAGCTTAAACTTATTAGTCCCGAAAAATTCTAAAGTGTTTGATACCTGTTTCAGTGTATTTTTAAACTTGATGAAAAATTTCTCTAAGGGGTTACAAGTAATATGCGAAAAATTGTCAGAAGACAAGAATAGATCTACTTTATCGACATACTGAGTCCTATTCAAAATTACTAGACAATTGCCTTTATCTGCTTTGGTCAGAGTAAGATCATCGCTCTTTATTTTACTCTTTAAGTTTTTTAAAGTTCTAAGGTTTGAATCAAATCTAGATGGTAAATTGTTTAAATTATTGTAATAATTACTCAAACAAGAAGCTGTCTGGGACCTAAGAGTTTCCTTTAAGGGTAAATTATTTAAAACAGAGAATATATTTTCACAGTCGACCGCCAACAGTTCCAAATCTTATTTTTTTGGACTTATATGAAAATTGTATTTAATTCCAGAGATTAATAGTTGTGTTTCTTTATCTGTAAAGACGGTGTTGCTTAAATTAAGCGATCTAGGGTGAAAATTGAAATGTGGGGTATCATGTTTTGAGGTGTTTTAAATAGAGTTACATATTTTAAATAGAGCGCAGGGTGCGCTCTATCTTTTGAAAAGTTATATATTTCTTTTGTTCTTAGTTCTTGTTGACATAACAATTATCCTAATTTTGTAATTATGTGATTTTAATGTTTGTATAGACCCTGCTTAGTCCCTTCTCATGCATCTTAATGTAAGTTTTTTGTCTTTAACGTTCAATTGTTTATTTGTTAATTAATTGAGGCTTTTTATCATTATTGTAGATGCCCTTTTATTAATTGTTGAGATTTTAACTTTTGACCTCGGTTCTTTATAGATCCCTGAAGATGGACATCTTATATGTCCGAAACATGTAGGATAGATGATTTTTAAATAAATTTAGTGGAGGATGACAGAAACAATTTTAGTTACCCTTTGACTTATTAACTCCACTGCAAGTATGAACTACTTCTTCAACTACTAATTTTATATTTACTTCTATTCCCACAAAAAATGTTAATATATTTGTTTGGGAAAAAAATTGTGGATTTCATCTAAAATTAAAAGAATTTATTTATAAGGTGCATAATTATATTGCAGAATATTTACCTTATACTGACATTAATATGGCAAGAGATTTTAAAATAAATAGCTTTAAGTATGCACACAAAATAATTGATACTATAAAAAAAGTTAAAAAGACAAAACAATCTAATTTTTATAAAAACATTTAAGTTTCTCAGTGATGCGAACATTGCGGGTGAATGTATTGAGCCAATTAAAATAAACGTTAGTATAGATGATCTAAAAGATGTTATTATAGACGAAACGGGTATAGATTTAAATAAAAGTAGTAGTAATTATAAAGGTACTATTGACTCAAATTCTCTTAACATTCCAACTTCTCGTACATCAAAAAATAATTTGACTCATAATATTGGTTTAAAGAATCAAAAACTTATAAAAGAAAAGAATAAAGCTAAAACCGGTAACCTAAGGAATACTAACAGAAAAAAGCTTTTTTGTGCAACTCAATCATGTGACCTTATTATTTTAAGCCTTAACATATATGTAGTATAAGGAAAAAAGTAAATTTGTTAAATGTATTTTTGAATGAAGTATTACCCAAAGTGGTGTGCTTAAATGAATCGTGGTTGTTTAGTGAAGAGGCTAGTGCATACGCCTTGGATAATTTTAACTAATTAGTTTTTCCTGTGGAAATGAATCAAGAGGTGGTGGCACTGTAATTTATATTGATGACGATTTGCAAGCCAAACCTATTTTTCCTAAAACGATAAACAGTGTTGAGGGGCACAGTGAATTTACCTACGCTGATATGTCATTGGCTAAGTGTGAGTTGACTATTGTTAGTATTTATAGATCACCAAACCCTGACTTAAATATTTTTTTCGATATAATACATAGCTTCTAACGGAACTTTACGAAAAGGATAAAAAAATTATTGTTTGCGGTGATTTTAATATTGATTATTATTCATCAAAATATCAAAAGCTAAAAAAATATTTTTTGTCGTTTAATATTATCTAACATGGGTCAGAATGTACCAGACTGAGTAATAGGGGTGCAAGATAGATAGACTATATTTGATCTAATTATGATAGTAGCGAAATTTGCATGGATCTAAAAAAGTGTGAGTTTGCTGATCATCACACGCTTTTACTGAAGCTTAGAAATTCTTTAGAAAATATTAAGGATTTTGATAAAGTACTTAGAAGAAGCTATAATGATATAAATTTGAGAATATTTCACGATGGTTAACTTTGAGAAGATTGGTCAAAAGTTTATGAGTGCCAGGATGCCAGTAGGATGTATGACATATTTTTCCAGATTTTCTTTCGGTATTTTGATGCCAGTTTTACATTAAAAAAGCAATGGGTTCTAGAAGGGCTTATTGGGTGACTCCCGAAATAAGTAGGTAATCACAAAGTATAAGGAATTGGTATGATCTTTATAAAAGAAGAGGTTCCCAGATTATTTTGGATACATACAAATAGGGAAAAAAAAAGAACACCAAAATTTTTTAAATAATTATCGCAAAGCACCTAATAACAATATAATGCAAAATTCTCAAAATAAGTCTAAGAGTATGTGGGGTCTCATAAATAAAGAATTGCGGTCTAGTACGAGTAAAGAACCCCTTACTCACGAAAATAAAATTGTTAAAAATTCTAAGTTAGTGGCTGAAATATTTGGAAATAACTTTGGACAAGTGAATACCAGCAGAGTCTTGAGCAAAGTTATAGATCATCAACTCAAGAACATTCATTTTGATGTTTTCCCTGTGAAATTAGATAAAAGTATACCAGACACTATGTATCTAAGTCCTTTTACACCCAAAGAAGTAAAAGGTATGATAATGCATCTCCCACCTAAATATTCAACGGGAATTGATGAAATACCGGAATAATAATGAAAACCCACATTAAAAATAGTTCCTGATATAATATGTTATCCATTGGCTCAAATCTTAAATGCATGTTTCGAGCAAGCGGTGTTTCCTGATGCGTTAAAAAAAGCCAAAGTTATCCCGATCTATAAAAACAAAGCGATAAACAGGACTGTAATAATTACAGGCCTCTTTTATCTGTGTTCTCAAAAATAATAGAAAGAGCAATATATGATAGGTTACTTCACTTTTTTACCAACAAAAAGATTTTTCCTCCGAATCAGCTGGTGTTTGTAAATAAGTTAAGTAAAGTAATAACTTCTCATTTAGTTTTCCAGTTGGCTGATGTAATGATGTATTGGCTTGTAAACGTCTTGTATTCTTATTGCCGAAAATGATACCATACCCGCAAACAAAACAAGCATTGCCATAACCGAAATGTCAAGATGGTATGAAATCATTTTAAATATACGTAAAACCCCATGTTTTATACTAATTTTTATTTTTCTTTCGAAAATGTCAATTTTTAGAAAGAAAATAATATCAAAAAATTGACCGCGGACAATTGAAAAGCGGACTAAAATCCAAGCACCTTACAAAATATTTTAAACACTTCCAGCACTCACAAACTTGTCACCTCTTTTTAGCCAGTCTATTAAACAAAGATAAAACACCTGCGTTCTGGCGATTCCTACTTTAGGCTGTGCAAGTGATTATGTAACTCTCTCTATCCCACTGATTTTAAGAATTACGGGGCCGTACCCAAATAAATTTTTGGGCGGTTTTTGTATTACCTTCGACGTGTTTTTAAAAAGATCTGAAAAGATGATGGATGGGTCTATTGCCTTTAAAATAGCTGTTGGATGGGTCTATCACCTTTGGTGATACCACCTTTGGTGGTTGGGAGGGGGGCCATGTGAGGCTATTATTTGATGTGTTTTGCCGGTTATGCTTTTTACACGTTTATGAAAGTAAAGAATTTAGAATTTGGCCTGTATTCGTCTAAATTTTGTGCAGTTTTTACTGTGAGGAAGTGTGTTTTTTTATTTGTGTTTGTGGATTTGTTTTGGTATTATACCTAAAGACCTTAAAATGTTTCGACCCTGGGAAAATAGGCAGGAAAATTTGGCAAATGAAGAGGAAAGTGTTTGTGCGGGCTTATGGAGACTGTGGGTGTACAAGAAAGACAATAACATTTGTGATAAAAACAATAAGAGTGATCTCGACAGTGATTTAGACTTACATAGTTCTGATAGTTCATTTTCTAGTGTTGAGGAAGCAAAAAAAAGCAGGGGAAGTAGAAGCTACAGAGGAAATCAGGCAGTTTTAAAACGTAATTGTTTAAGTACAGACGCCAAACAAATTTATCTAAATATCTATAACAATCTAAGGAATGATCCTCAGTTCATAAATGATTGTAGTGCTTTGCAAAAAACAGCATTTTTAACAGGGGTTAAAAAAAGGATTAAAGGCAGAATAAAAAGGAAAGATGCAGGACAATCAAAGGGACTTGACACGGATATTGCCAAATTGCTTAGGAAAGGTGTATATTCTAAATATTAAAACAATGAGGTTCTGACCATAGAGATACCTTATCTGCAGGGGACAAACATTCCTCAGTCTCAACCTTGCGGAGATACCTAATAAAACTTGGATTTAAGCTTAAGATGATTAACAAAAGAGCTGCTGTAATGGAATTGTCAGGTGGTGTATAGAATATTTGAGGAAAATTTAAAAAATTTGGGAGGAAGAAAGATCCATATATTATTTAGCCGAAACATGGTATGATACATTTATGATTGATGTATGATTTCCATTCTCTGGGAAAAAGTCTCTTTTTTGCCATAGTAAGAAAACCATATTTTTATTAATTAAACATGTTTAAAATTTTGTTTTTTACAGCTTACTGCCTCTGTTTGTCCTTCAGTGACACAATAAAGACTGCTTCTTCCACCATTCTCTGGGAAAAACCCTTTCTTGCTATGGTAAGAAAAACACTGTTTTTAATAAGAAAACAAGTCTAAAATTTAGTTTTTTACAGCTTACTACTCCTGTTGTCCTTCAGCGATATAATAAAGACTGCTTCTTCCTCTATTCTCTGGAAAAAAGTCCCTTTTTTGCCATAGCAAGAAAACCCTATTTTTATTAATTTAACAAGTTTAAAGTTTTGTTTTTTTCAGCTTACTGCCCCTGTTTGTCATTCAGCGACACAATAAAATATATATAATGTATTGCTTTAGTATCCATAGGCTGATGTGCGAGATGAAGTTGGAATCCATGGCGGCAACAGAAAAACTGTTTCCTTTCTTAATAGAAGAAACTGCTAAAGAACAATGGCAAAAAACAGAATTTAGAAAATTGTATTAACTTTTTGGGCCAGATTCAAAAGAGTGGTTAAATTTATAAAAGTATTTAGTATCCTTACTGTAGTTTTAGGATCCAGTATACTTAAAATGTAGTGTTTTGTATAAGATTTTCAGTTTTTAGTATAAGCATTTATTTTTGTTAATTTTTATCTAATCTCTCCTAATATGCATAATAACTAAATACGAGGCAAACAAATTAATAAATATTACATTCAGGATGTAAAGTGTGTTTTTTTATAACTAAAACTTTTGTCTTTTAAACGCATAAAGTATACACAGCTAGATGATTTTTATTGTAAAAGTTTATTTTAAAAAATATACTTCCAATTTTCTGACTACATAATTACTTTTTATCAAAAGAAGTTGGTACTAAATATAGAGATGGGGGTTTTCATGAGTATATTATTATATTAATATATCATAATATGTATTAATTTAAAAAAAACTATAATAAAGGACATTGAATATGGCAGCCAAAATCCCCATTAATAATCACCACCAAAAAAAGGAAATATATAACATTTGAAGACAAACCAAAACATTTTACACTTTTGTGTCAAAAAGTAAATATTTAATGCCTTAATCCACAGAATAAATGGGCCTAAGTAATTCGTGTCACCTATTCTCTCATCACTTGTTATAAGGGACTGATGACTGATAAAAACTAAACTTATTAAATTAAAATTTTTGGTTAAACTCATTTTACGTACTTAAATCTTATATTTAAATTAAATATTATCTTGCTATCAACTATCCTGAATTTCTAACTTAATAAAACTAAACCCAAAAATCCCGAATAATAAAGTTTTGAATACAAATAAATTTTAAGGCCGGACCTGTGCAACTTTTCACGCTTGAGTGGCTGTGACTAAGGTCAGGCGTTTAACAAAATAGTACGTGGGCGCATGTAGTCAAATTTTACGAATCAAATGTATAAATTCTTAAAAAATTGCTTAAAACATTTATTTAATGAAATGATTAAATATCCCTTAGAATATTACTTTATGACTCTTTCCACATAAAATTTTGCGATTTAAACATGCATGTCATGTGACAATACAAGCAACACCGGCACACGGACTATTCGCGGTCCATCAAAGATTCTAATAGATCTCTGAACTGAACTATAAAGTCATATTAGCCCAAAAAAGGGTAATAAGGTAATACATGCTAGGACTAAAAAATACCGAATCTGTAGATCACGCTTGCAAAGACTTAAAATATAGACAGTGCCATGCTTGTACATTTTGAATATTTCCATGATAGCAAGAAATCATTTTACGTCCTTTCAAAAAAGTTCAGATGTCTATAATGTAATAACGACAAGGCAGTGCAAAAGTCTTCGACTTCCCTCACACCGAACGGCAATGCTTAAAAGATGTCCCTACTATAATTGCACTAGGGTGTATAATGCTTTACCTGATAGTTTTAAAAAATTGTCAAGTGATAAAGAATTTAAATCAAGACCTTAACAATTATTGTGTGAAAATTACTTGATGAATTTTGTAACCACATATCGCAGACGTTAACACGCCTGTTTTAAATTGGAGCTATTTGGAGGTATTTATTGTTATGATTCTTTGTTTGTATTGTGTTTCTTGTGTATTTATTTGATTAACCTATGTAGATGGGTAGTTGTAATAGTATTATTAGATATATCATAAACTTCTGCTTTAATTATTTGATAATTAATAATAATGATAAATAATAATAAAATCCATTGAAACTGATGATGATAAATAAACTTGCTGCAAAAAATGCTGTAAACCCAGATTCAAGGGGATTCATCATAGGGGTATGATGGCTCATATCTTAGGTTTCCAATAGGAATTTCGAAAATCTAGAACACCATCTAGTTAGAAATAAAAAAATCTAAAATTATCGTTTCTTGCATCTTTTTGTTACAATTAATTTGATTTGAAAAATCAAAGCAGTCACGGCCCATTTCGTTTTTTCTAATTTTATATTTTAATCGGGTTTAATAATGCTCCTCTTTCGTTTATCAGCGATATTTTCAAAAACGGTTAATTGTATCGAAAAAATGCAAGGTACCAAAATTATAGATTTTTTCATGGCTAACTAGAAGGTATTGCTAGATTTTTAATTATCTTATCGAAAACATAAGGTAGGGGCCATCAGAAGGGTAAACACCTCTGAATCTTCCCCTAAAATAGGATTTACATCATTATTGGGACGGAAAAGAGAAAATAGAAATGAAAAAAGCCCCCAAAAAATGGGGACTTGCCAATTTTTAATAACAGATTAATAGATACATAGATACTATAGATAACTCTATTCACGGTTTTAGATATTCATACTGTTTTTATCAGCCAATTTGCGCGGGCTGTAGCTCTGAGAGAAAGCATTTTAGCACACATGTGTATACGAAAAAAAAATCTTATCTTGACTCCAATAATACACTCTAAAAAATAGTTGTACTAAATTTGTAACACCCTGTATGTATGGTAAAAAGCAATAAGTAACAGTCGAAAATAGTTGTTAATATTAACGAAGCAAAATCGAGCACCTAAGAAATGAAATTTCATTTTCAAGTAAATAATAAAGACAAAAAAGTCAACAAGTACAAAACTTCATACGAAACAAAGGCGAGAAATGTTATATAAATAAATACCTGAAAAACGGAAAATCAGTTCAGACAGATAAATAGAAAAATATCAAAGGCAAGAAAAGATGTGAGGGATTATATCAATAAATGGAAAACAAAGATTATTGAACAGAATAAGACTATAAAAGTACTTAAGAAACTCAAAAAAGAAAAAATAGAGATTAATAAATAAAAATGTCAAGACTGGCAGTACACCGCATACGAGAGATAGTGAGCAGGAAGTAGTCATTGGTCATCTTTCTGCCTGCCGTTAGCTACAGACATCTCGATTGTATTCCCATTATGTGAATCCTGGGTTTATTCTGCTCAAAGAAAGTTATTTTTATATCTGTCCGATGTTTCAGAAACATTAATCTTTGAAAAAATGTAGTATTTGGTTTGCAAAAATGTTTCATTTGCCTTTTTTGAGGGCTCTAGTTACTTACTAAAGAAATTAGCCTCTTTTAGGGGTAAAATAACTAGTTGCGCTCTCAGGAACTCAATAAATAAGTAATACCTGTATTTGAACTGCAAAAGTGTTTTTTGCGAACTGGCGTTAAAAATTCTATTTCTAATTAATCCTTCCATTTAAGAAAAATTCTTGCTAGACTAAACTAAACTCTTTAAGAAAATTTCTTGCTACACTAAACTTTATTAGACAAAGTAATATAAAACCAATAATCTTTTAGACATTGAAGAACTTTGATAGTAATTTACACTACTTGTTAGGCGGCTTTCCTTTTCCCTAATCCGGCGCCCCTCAAGGTTCAACATTGCCTGATATTGGGTCTTATTGTCTCCCCCATTTCTCTCGGAAACAAAAAATAACTGCTTTTCATTACCGCCCCACGATCGACTTTACGATTGGGTAAAAACGGCCTCGATTAATCACTGAACAGATAACAAAAGAAATAATGTCAGGATCTGACGAAATTTCAGCCAAGTCACCTACTATACTTGGAAAACCTTCTATTATACCTCTATAGAGAACAACGGGGGGTAGGTAATTAGGTTTTTTGTCTTTGGTGGAGAAAATGTTGTTTTTTTTTATAAGCCTCTTTAAAACGAGAATTGTAACAACAAAAAATCATAATATCAACGTATAAACTCGAAAAGTTTCTTTGAGAAAAGCATCCTCTTGTACGCCCTCCTAAGAGACCAACTGAAAAGAAACTTTGTCAAATACAAGAACGCCCGGAATTCAAAATTATGGCGGTTACCTCTTGCGAGCGCCGGTATTATTCAATCTTTTGAATACGAAATATTCTAAACTCTAGACGTCGGGATTATATGAATAACATTTTGCGCGGGAAAGTACGGGGACTTTTATATACGAATTGTAGATTCTCCAGAAGTTTTCAGGTGAAGTTTTAATGTAGCTTTTCAGAATCGTGTTATTAATAAATATGTATATTGTAGATTGAGGAAAGTGAGTTTATATTTATTATATAAGATCTTCACAATATTGCATCCGAACTTATGAGGATATTTATAGAAGTTTAGTTCAAACAAAATGTAATTTAGGAAAAATATATTTTTCGTGACGAAGAAAATACTACAATAGGTATTCTTGCTCTGATTTTAGTAAATTTAATCTATACTGACTTTAGTAAGTTGAGTCTATATATTCCTTAGTTACAATGTCTTAAAAGTAGTTGGTTGATTCCTGTGTTATTTCGTGAAAAACTTTGTGTTTTAAAAAATCAACTAATTCGGCGGGTGTTTGTGCCGGAAGGAAATCTTTTTTCTTTTTTTTTGTCATTTACAAAACGAATAATTTCTGTATTTAGTTTGTCTAAACGAAAGATCATTAGTTCAATCTAATCGCATGTTCCGGCACAACTAATTTAACTTAAACTTTATAATAATTATTTTATTCATCGAGCTAGAAGGTACCCAGAGTTATTACCTTATTGACCGCCGGGTATATGCCCAGCGCGCAAGTTAAGTACTAACCGGCGCGACCCAGCTATTTTAGGGCAAGACAGTCGCCGGTCGTTTGTTGAGCATAATACATACGAGTACAGCCATTAAAATCACACAATCGACCTACGACCTAAAACCTAAAAATCTAATAAAATTGTGGAATTGAGGAGTGCTACTAGTACTGTAGTGGTTGGCGGCAAATAAGGAGGTACCTCCAGAAGCGACGGCAAGGGTATCAAGGTAGGCCTTATATTTTCATATCTCTGGGTATTCTCGCCTTTTTTTATTATCTTCTTTTTTTGGGTGTTGCGAGTTATTATTTTTAATCCATTTTCGCGACCTTTTTGGTCCTTCGAGTCGGATTGTGCAAGAAAATCAAATTTACATAAAATTTTAAATTCTAAAATTAGGGCGTTATTTTTAAAAAATTAAAAATTTCTCTTGTAACGAAAAAACTCCGCCATTCCGCCTCCCAAACGCGCATCCGACCACAAATATAATTTATTTATTTATTTATTTCGCTCGCTAATTGTCCATTTGGTTGTTTTGCCTGCCGCGCAGATTGTTTTGATTTTCGAACATATGTAAGTATTATAATTTTGGGTTATTCTCTAGTAGTCGATTGGAATATATATAACATATTCAGGGTGTGTAATTTATTTTGCTTTATGTATGGTGAATGTTGAAAAGCAATTTGTTTTCGCTGGTACGCATTTAAACGTAACTAAGGCCTCCTGTACAAAATCTTAAAGAGTAAATTATACCCAATAAAATAAATAAATCAATATTTATTTCAATAATTACAAAACATAAACCTCTCGGGGAGGTATGATGTAGCTGTACCTTTTATTTATAATTTTTTATTATTCTCAAACTTCAGAGTCATTTCTTGGAGCCATGATATAAGCTGAAAAGCTATTAAACTTTATAAACTGTATATGCCTTAAATTATTTAATATACAGGGTCTTCATTTGAAAACTTCCCACCATCCGATTTATCGAAAACCACTGTATAAAAAAAAATTTTACGCCGATTACCAACGCCGAAATACGTGGAAAGGTTTGTCAAGGGGGACAACTTTCTAACCTAAAATTACTTCACCCTCTACCCCCCAGGGTCATCCCCTTAAAAATTTTAAATAACAAGGGGTATCGAGTAGAAGCTTATTTAAAAGGTCTTTCGAAGTCTTTATTTTGATGTTTGACTTTTTTAAATCGGTCGATTCGTTTTTGAGAAAATTAGAAAAATCTTTGTTTATCTTAATTTGTTCAGATAAAAAACAAAAACATGAAAATATCAGTTTTTATTGCAATAAGTGTTCAAAATGTTGCCCGTTAGGGTTTGCCAAATCTACAATTCGTTTATAATTTAAAACGGAAAATACCAACATAAACAGCAATTCCGA
Organism: Anthonomus grandis grandis; assembly: GCF_022605725.1. Classification (NCBI taxonomy): domain Eukaryota; kingdom Metazoa; phylum Arthropoda; class Insecta; order Coleoptera; family Curculionidae; genus Anthonomus; species Anthonomus grandis. The sequence continues at coordinate 20,772,913 of NC_065546.1, forward strand.
AGATTAGACGTGGAAAAAACTAAATAACAACCTGAATTTTTTTTCGCATTCTTTTCATCAACACAGGTATCCTAGAGATACCTGTGTTGAACAGATATCCTAGCAAACTGTATTTATTCTTATACCTGCTTAGTTATTTATAGTTGCTAAGGAAAATAAAGAATTTATTTTGCCGTCAGTTACATTTGTGACAGTCGTGGAATAGTGAAAATTTATTTGTTGAATTGAAGATTTTACTTCCAAAATGGTTTACACACTAGCCGAAAGAGTGGAAATTATTCTAATTTATGGTGCCCAAAATCAATGTGCTCGGCAAACTGCCGTCACGTTTAACGCCAGACATCCGGAGAAGATAACTTCGCATAGGTATGTTTTGGACCTTGTTACTAAGTTTACTGAAACTGGATCTGTTGCAAATAAAAAACGTGATCATCCGCGAATTTTGGATGAAGCCGCTCAAGTTAAATTTTTGGGTCATTTTGGAATAAATCCTAATACTTAATGAAGTATAAGCAACAATTTTGCGTAATGACGCAAAATTGTTGCTGCCACTGGTATTTCATTAGGCTTTGTTCACACAGTTACCAAACTTCATAAATTTCATCCATTCAAAATGAAAATATTGCAAGAATTAACCGACGACGATTTCGATAGGTAAGTTGAGTTTTGTGAAAAAATGACTGAAGCGATTAATGATAATACTATTCATGTAAAGAATATCTGCTTCAGCGATGAATGCACATTTTATCTAAATGGATTTGTTAATAAGCATAACTGTAGATATTGGAGCAATGAAAATCCTCATGCATTTGTAGAAGGGCATACCCAGTACCCTCAAAAAATTAATGTATGGGCAGGCATTTTAGGAAATAAAGTGATTGGGCCATTATTTATTAACGGAAATTTAAATGGAGACATTTATTTGTATATGTTGGAAAATACCATCAATCCGCTTATCACTGAATCCATTGAAAACCAAATCGATGATGATGGAAACGCTATACTTGATGAGGCTGAAATATATTCACTTCCCGTTCGGCAATAGCTAGATGACGAGTTTCATTGATAAATGGACAGGGCGAAGGAGGCCTATAGAATGGCCTGCTAGATCTCCTGATATAACGCCGTTAGATTTTTTTCTATGGGGTCATTTGAAATCTATTGTGTTTACTCCTCAACCTGAAAGTTTGGATGAACTTCGTCAACGCATCATCGACAGCTGCCATGATATCCCACAACATGTTTTTAGAAAATATTCGTCAGGAATTTGAACATCGCCTATATCATGGTTTGGCCAAAAACGGGCAACATTTTGAACACTTATTGAAATAAAAACTGATATTTTCATGTTTTTGTTTTCTATCTGAACAAATTAAGATAAACAAAGATTTTCCTAATTTTCTCGAAAACGAATCGACCAATTTAAATAAATCAAACGTCAAAATAAAAGATTTCGAAAGACCTTTTAAACAAGCTATTACTCGATACTTCTTGTCATTTAAAATTTTTAAGGTGATAACCTTGGTGGGCAGAGGGTGAAAGGGGGTGAAGTAATTTTAGGTTAGAAAGTTGTCCCTCTTGACAAACCTTTTGACGTGTTTCGGCGTTTTTTGTTTTAAACAGTGGTTTTGGATAAATACGTGGTGGGAAGTTTTCAAATGAAGACCCTATATATTAAATAATTTAAGGCATATACAGTTTATAAAGTTTAATAGCTTTTCAGCTTATATCATGGCTCCAACAAATGACTCTGAAGTTTGAGAATAATAACAAATTATAAATAAAAGGTACAGCTACATCATACCTCCCTGAGAGGTTTCTGTTTTGTAATTATTAAAATAAATATTGATTTATTTATTTTATACCAACTCTTTAAGATTTTGTACAGAGGGCCTTAGTTACGTTTAAAGGCGTACTAGCGAAAACAAATTGCTTTTCAACATTCACCATACATAAGGTAAAATAAAGTACAAGCTTGGTCTTATTTTATTATATTTATAAAGGTAATTTTTTCCTCCTTTTTGGCCGTCATACAGTAATACACTTAAACTACAAGGGCATTTTGTTATTTTTATCTTATTTTATTTACGCCCTGAAAAGAAAGGCTGTAATAAACAGTATTTCAAAATTGTATGATGAGATGCAAAAGCTTGATAAAGCTAGTGAGGAATTATTTTTAGCTCGGTGTGAAGGATTATCAGAATTTATGACAAATCTTTAACTGTTCAAAACCAAATAATAGGGGTGGTTAATGATAAAGGCTTTACAGCTCACGATGCAATTCGAGAAAAAGTAGATTCAACTTATTATAAATTACAAGCCAATAAAAATGAATTAACTTAGTGCACCATAATTCACATATTTCAGATGTTGAAAAATTCTCACATTTAAGGGCTTTTTTAAAGGGTGACCCAGGCCATAAAATTTCTAATTTAAGGTTAGTTTCGTGTTTGTGACCCAATATCTTCAATATTGCGGAGGGTTGTTGGGTGGGGTCAGAAATAAAACAGAAACCTGTTTACCTAAATGACGACGTTTCGACTTATATTAAGTCATCCTCAGGATACTAAGTCTAGGTTTCTTTAGTTATAATTAAAACACATTTATAAAAGGAGGATTTATAACGTCGACATTTAGGTAAACAGGTTTCTGTTTTATTTCTGACCCTACCCAATAACCCTCCGCAATTCTAATTTAATGTTAATGTTCTCATCTAGAGCAAAGGTCACAAGCAGTTTCCAAAAGCCACAACAAAAACAAAATTACTCTACTGACAATGCATGCACTACATTCAGGAAGTCACAAATTCCCTTGTCCTTCCATGCTAGTACCCCCAAGCTAGTGCAGCTAGCTGCCTATTATGCAAACGATCACATTTGCTATACCAATGTCAATCATTTTTAGAAAAATCTCCCACAGAAAGGTTAAATTTTGTCAAACAAAATTCTATTTGCCAAAACTGTCTACGAGCACCAGCTTATCCCCTTAAGTCTTTTTAATCAACCACTTACTGTCGGATATGTAACCACCCTCATCATTCCCTATGTCACATTTCGAAAAACACAAGCTCTTTAGCTCACAATTATATACCAAATTCTGCACTTTCAGCTAGCATGGACAGCTCATTATGTTCATTAAATCCTGCGGCTTGAAAAATCCAATTTTCAGCTTGTTCTAGTTGCCACCTTCCTAATTATTCTACGGCACTGGTTGATTGATGCTTCAGGCACATAATGAATACTTTTTAATCTGCCAGCATGGCTCATTTTATATTCGAGGCGTGCATGTCGCGCATTGGTTTGAAAAGGCAAAAGTTCTCAGTGCCAATCAAGGGTGTAAACATGCGTCCTCAGCAAAAACCAATGGTATTCACTGTACAATAAAGGCACGGCATCATGTGCAACCTAAATTTTCCTTTAAGGCTCATATAGTTAATAAAGTCTCTTCAGACTTATCAAAGATCCCAATTAATACTACAGAATGGTCTCATCTAGAAATCTATCACATTCCTAGACCGATAGATATTTTGATAGGTGCGGAACTCGTGCCATACTTTTTAAGGCCATACGCAAGTTCGGAGAGCCCGGACCCGTCGCCCTTGAAACAATTTTCGGTTGGGTACTTTAAGGAAAAATCTCACTTAATAATTTATCTTGTGGTATCCCTACATACCATTCTACTTTGAACACTTCCTTGAATGTAATTTTGGATAAGTTTGACTTCTTCATTTGGACGACACAATTGGTGGTAGTAATGACGTCACTACTGCTCTTTCTCTACAGGCTGAACTTATTAATCTCTTAAAGCTAGGCTATTTTGAATTGAGAAAATGGGCCAGCACTCACCTCGAACTGTTAAACTCTGTACCAACGGATCACACCCAAATGACTTTTGAGTTTGATAAGGAAGAATCAAATATTATAAAGGTATTATGGGTTCAATGGAGGCCAGAAAGTGACTCTTTTAGTTTTTATTGCACACCAAGCGATGCCCAATGCACTAAACGAAATGTTTTATCCCTAGCGGAAAAAATATATGATCCTACAAGTTTCGTTTCACCAGCAATTTTCTTTGCTAAGCATATAATGCAGCAGTTGTGACTCTTAGATCTGGAATGGGATGAGGCCCAGGATCTTCAATCCAAATGGGCAACCTTTAAAGGTGAACTACATTTACTTTCCAATGTCACTATCCCAAAACACATTCACCCGTTAAATTATTTCTCGGTTGGAGTTACACGCCTTCTGTGACGTTTCCCAAAAGGGTTACCGTGGTATAATATATTTTCGAATAGAATTTTCTAATAAGAATCCTTAAACGTTTTTGGTTTATTCAAAAAGCCGAGTGGCCTCAATTAAACAAGTCATAACTTTGCTGCGGTTAGAGCTTTGCGCAGCAGTGCTGTCGGCAAATATGGTTGCCTTTGTAACCGAGACTTATAATAATTCCATTATATTTAACGACATTTTTGCTTGGGGTGACTCACAAGTTACTCTTCACTGGCTTTCTTCATCGGCACACCGATGGAAGACATTTATAGCAAACAGAGTGTCACACAGGTGGAAGAGGTAGTCCCCCCAATATGCTGGAAATATATCCCATCTATAAACAACCCCGCTGATTTGTGGTCTCGAGGGTGTACACCTTTTGAACTAGTAAACAGTTCCATTTGGTGAAATGACCCTTCCTGGCTCTTGAAACCATCAAACTACTGGCCAAAACAACCGAATATAAATTGTTCTGAATCTTTTTCTGAATCAGTGCTTGAGCCAAAGGTTCTGAACTTACAGGTTACACTTGATTCATACATTAGTGATACCATTCTTAACCAATTTTCTTCACTTGCGAAAATACAGCGAGTTATTGCCTATATTTGCCATTGGTTAAACAAATATAAAAGCACTGTCAAAAGATTAGATCCCCCATCGTGGACTTCTAACATGAAAAATTCTTTTTTTCTTATTGTCAAGCATGTTCAAAGGCAGACTTTTAAACATATCTTCACTCTTAAAATAAATTACTTCCGAAACCTTTGCGAAAACTTGTTACAGTTTATTTTCGTCAGATACATAAAGAATAAGAAAATAAAATGAATCTAAAATGTTAGCGAAAGCATAGCTCGATTATAGAACTTTAAGAGGCAATTTCTAAGTTATTCTGGTGCTAAAATTAATAAAATAAACAGTTATCATTTCAGTATTAATTATATTTTTGATATCAATAATTTTCAACCCTTATGATGAAACTCAAATTATTAATCAAAACTTTAATTTTTTTTAATTGTTTTGATTTAACTAATGTCAGAAGTCATATCCTAGCCAATAAGATCCCAGCTTATTCTCCCATATCCCTACTAAAACCATTTCTGGCGCGAAAATCTTTGACCTCTAGGAGTCTTGAAGAACAAGCCTTTGAAGAAGGTTGTTTCTTGGTATTTTTGCCGATTTTACTCCCATGAAAAGTTGAAAACTCACCTTTTGGGTATTTTAGTTTGTGGATACTAAATGCCATACTGCAATAGTGCAGGATTATAAGTGGTGTAGTTAAATCCCAACTTTTTTTAAGGTTCTTTGTTTAAGTGTCCAGTTTTGTGTTCCCGAGAAAAGGCCAATTCCATTGGTAAGTCCTAATATTTTGATTTGGCATCTTGGTTTATGATAATCTACATATTACACATGTAATTTTATATAAGTAGACTCACGCATACCGTTAAGTTTAACCGTCAATGCTTATATCTACTTACTCTATTGGCGATTCCTCAATCTGGGTATTCTTCCACTTTCAGGCTTTTTCTTTTATCCCCCCCCGTATGGTCTTTATCCACGATTAAAAGAGGTAGAAATCTCCACTCATCTACTCCAATAACGTCCATAACATCTACATTGACATTCACTGTTAAACCGATCCACCCAGGTTCCCCACCGCAATCATGCAGCCCTTTTGGAGCCAGGTTTGATTAATGTTTGTGACGTTTAGTGAACCATGCAGTCAGTAAAACAACCTAACCAGTAAACCAAAGTCCTGTCAACATTCATTAGCTTTACTGTAGTATATTAGATTAAATACTAACCTCAAAATTACATTGTTACCACTCTGATCATTAGATTTTACTACCACACCATTGTTTTGAATAGTTTCATAATAACTAGGTACATATTAGTTATTTTATTGAAATAGACCGTATAGATCTTGTAAACTGGATAAATAGGCCTATTTCGAAAGTACCCATGCAAACTTTTAGCCCCAAACAACATAATACAAGATTTTAGTTTTGATATAAACACTATATTTAGGAAGGGCAACATAACTTGTTCTTAGAATAATAAGTTTGATTATTAATTTTTCTTTCAATATAGATTCACTTAAAACTGTCTGTTCTTCCTTGTGAGATTTTATTTCAGGTTTATAGGTAGGTATAGTGCTTTTAGTAATTTCCTGTTTTCTTGGTCATCGGGATTTTCTTATCCATCTGGGATAAAACAGGTGGCGCTTATATTTTATTGATCTCTTGTTGAATCCACGCCACTCTACCAAAGTGGTTAGTGCTAGTCGGCTTCCCTTTGAGAAGATCCCCTGAGCTGTCTCTATAGCCTATAGTAAGTCTCCCTCCTTCCATTATTTCCCTGGTACCCACTTCCTAACCCTCACTCCCCATATCTTTACTCTCCTTTTTCCTTCCTGTTATTCTCCATCCCTCCATTCAAATTTCATTTAATCCAAGTATAATTAAAGCAATATTAAAGTAATAAATTTTTATTGATTAATTATATTAACTAATTCTTTAATTATTGATTCTTTATTTATTTTTTTTTTCATTTAACAAACTCGCAGTGTTTGTAGATGAGCAAGGTCTTTTGCAAGTAGGTGGAAGAATAAAACAATCTTAATCGTTATCCTTTAGTGCAAAACACCCCTTATTGTTGCCGAAAACTCACCGATTCACTGATTTAGTGGTCGAGCTTACTCATCAAAAATATTTGCATCCAGGGTTGAAAACTTTGCATTATTTAATTCTAGAGCAATATTGCATTTCGTCACCACGGTAAGCTATAAATCGTTGCTTATCAAAATGCATTCGATGTTTTAAGGCTAAACCCAAATCTTATACCCCTATGATGGCTGACCTTCCTCTATTTAGGGTGTCCCAAAATAAATGTTTTTCACATGTCACTCTAGACTACGCTGGATGGTTTAGTATTTCTTCGGGCAAATATCAAGGTTGCAGAAATTCAAAGGGGTTTGTCGCAATTTTTTGTTATGGTGCTACTCGGGCAATTCATTTTGAACTAGCTTCAGATCTTTCAACACACGCTTTTATTGCGGCATTCGCCGTTTTGTGGCTAGAAGAGGTCGCATATCAGATGTCTATTCTGATCAAGGTACCAATTTTGAAGGTGCAAAAAATACTTTATGGGAGTAATTAAAGTACGCTGCGGTTTCACTTTTAATAAATTTGCGCCCTAATCCCCCTGGAGCACCTCATTTTAATAGCCTATCTGAAGCTGGCGTTAAGTCGGTTTAAGTCGGTAGTTGGCGAACAAATCCTGATATATGAAGAGTTTTATACATTCTCGACCCAGGTGGAGGTTCTGTTAAATTCATGTCCCTTAACCGCAATCCGATCCGTCCCAAATGATTTGAGTTCATTAACTCCCGGTTATTTTCTGACCATGGAGGCTCTGAATACCCTTCTAGATCCATGCCTGTCGCATCTAAAATTAAATCGATTAAATTGATGGCAAAAAATGTACAAAAGATGCACGCGGATTTCTGGAAGAGGTAAAAGGGCGAGTATTTGCATTTATTGCAGCAACCTTCAAAATGGAACGAATGTAACGAAAACATACGTTTAAATACTCTAGTTTTAATTAAAAATTAACGAACCTCACCGTTGCAATGGATATTAGGTACCCGGATAGTACCCGATATAGTAAACCCAGTTTATAACGCAGACCAATGGTTAAAATATATCCTCTTCCAATTGAAGACTGTAAAATTGATGAACTGATGTAATGCCTCTAAATTTTCTCACAGAGTATAATTTAATGCTTTATTATATCACTTAGTACGTTTAGTTACTAGTATTATTATTATATTTATCTGCTTTAAACAATTTTTAATGAGTTTGTTGGTTCCTAATTTATAATGAACTTTTAAAGTAAAGAGAAATAAAACAAATCTTTACCTATAATTAAAAAATGTAGTCTAATCTTTTGTGAATTTAATTAAAGATGATTATCCTGTTATTTGGGTTTTGTCATATGTTCTTCGCTTTAGTATTCAAGGCTTGAAATTAGTTGAAAATACTGTCGCGTGTCAGTCCGTTTAATATTTAGTAATTATTTGAGAGGTCTCTTGCCTGCTATTCGCTTCATACCTTCTACACGTTCAAAATAATTACTGCTAGTTTTATTTTGAGCGCATTTTATGATGCCCCTTATGGTACTATATCAATAAAAAAAGGCCCTGCAATATGGTCATGCAAAGTACCAGCCCAAACAATAAATTTTTGAGGATTCTTAGTACGGTGTTAAAGACTTCTGTGTTTAGTTTACCAAGACCAATAATAGAAAGATTGTAAGTATGTAACAGTTTTATGGTCCATACCCAACTTCATTTTAACCCTTCTACTTGATCATGTTGAATTCACTTTTAGGGCACTGCATATCGTTTCTTTCAATCTCCAGCTCCTAGACCTTTTCGATAGAAGGTTCGACTATAGGTCCACAAAGTTATTTGAAGCATAGGGGTATAGGTGAGACGAAAGGTAATTATGACCGCTTCATTGCCGTACTATTTTTAAAATAATTTAAGTAACTTACATTTCTTAAAGTCTCATACACCTCGAAAACATCTGGGTTGGGGAGCCAAGCAGTTTAAAAGTTGACTCGGTGCATAACTACTAGTAGTAGCTAGCTAGCTACTGTAGTAACCGAGTCAATCAGATAACCTATCGATCGGGTGCCGCACCTCTACTGTGCTATGTTGTCATATTGGTAATATTTTAATAGATATACTGAAATAGTTGTCGTATGCAGCATTGGTTTGATTCAAATACTTGACAATCCAATATTATAATTTTCTTATTCAAATTGAATAAGACTGGACCTACTGGTTAATTTTTTTTTAGTTTTTAGAGAATTAATTAGCATATACAATGATAGTTATATTAAATTAAAAAAAAATATTGTGTTTTGACGGGATTAATATGACAATTTTGCTTTAAGACTTTTAATAGATAAGTCACGCTCCATAAAATCTTTTTCGAGACACACATCAAGTTGTCGAAGTATACACTAATAAAATGAGGCATGCCGATAATATTATTAAAATTCTATTCTTATTTTCTGTTAAGTTTAAAAGTTAAACTGTAATAAATAATATATCTGTGAAAAATAAAAACAGCAAATAGCTATTAGACGACCGAGGCGGTCGCTAATTATCGAGAATTTGGGGTTGGAAGGGCTTGCTCAGTGCTAATCGGGGTAATACTAAAACCGTATTGTAGAGGGTTCCTTGGGCAGCGACGTGTTACACACCATACTGTACCAACTTTCCCTAGATTTTCGAGGGACTTCTTATGAGGGAAAAAACGAAACGAAAAAATTAAAGACCTTAACGTGGCGGGCAATAGGCACGATTCTCTTTTAGAGGAACCTTCGGGGGTGATAGATGAGTTGCCATCCACATCACTACCGGTAGTTGAAGATACACCTGCAGAGCGCGTTACGAACTACAATGGAGGTGGACCCGGAGGAACGGCCGAGCGTTAGGGAGAAAACTCCTTTACTCAAACACTCAATGTCGAGTCACTTAGACACCTCTGACACCTCAGACACCTCTGAGGAATGCAAGAACCTCAGTGATTCTCAGACCACCTTCAGGAAAAAAACGTAATGGGGCGCAAGGCAAACGCCTAGTTAAGCTTAGGGCCGAAGGCAAGGACTATGAAACTGTCCTTGCCATCATCCTTACAAAGAGCAAAGAGTATTCCAGGAATGCGAGGAAAACTCAAGCTTCTTCGACCGAACAAACGGGCGGTAGTGGCTCGCAGATGGTTGAAAACTCAGCTTCTGGTAGTGGCAACCGTCTACGCTCTGAAGGCAGCATCCTAGGGTAGGAGACGAGACGCAATAAGAAAAGCGGAGGTACGTATCGCTGGAGAACCACTTGCCGTGAGTGTTCTGCTCTCTGGTCAGCTTATTGCTCTCCAAAGAGCAATACTTAGGTCAGTACAATAACTGCCTGATGCAAGATGCAGTGATTGAACTGAGGGTGCTGGCAAGTGACGTTTTACGAGAATTTGTAGAAACCCGGGTGGCTTCAACTCACTTGTACGAAACTGCCAAATGGCTTGCCTCTTTAAGAGATCAAGACATCTTGCAGAGACTGTTCAACCTTGGGAGGGAGTTAAACTTAGGTTTGTGAAAGGGGCACGACCTCATATCTGCGAGACCTACCTTTCGGATGAAGTCCGGGTGATGTGCTAACGCGTCTGATGCAGATGAACCGAGGCCTGGATACTCGCGAGTAGGACGTACTACTACATCGTAAATGTTCGGGACCGTGTTTACCTTAGACATTTGCTGTCGATGACACATCCATCCACTGCAAGAGGCTGAGGTCAATGGACTTTGGCTTCGGTTAGGGGAGGTATCGTCCGAGGACTAAGGCGACCCAAAAGCGAAGACCTGAGGATTTAAGCGATAACATGCCTAACGCAGCCTCAGCTCAAACCTCTAGATAGTCATCTACAGGGAAGGTTAGTTCCATCCCAAAAAAGAATGCTCCGAGGCAGCAACAATTGCGCTCAGTAAAGGTGAAACATACACCGAGCAAAATGGTACCCAATGAAGGTAAGAAAGAAAAATAAAAAGGACAATAATAACAGCCATCTAAAGCAACCACCTCATTCGCCACCTACAGGAGGCAGACCTGGGGAAATTAAAGGGCTTAAGCCAGGTGACAATATCAAATTTTACACCATATTTTAACGAAAATTAATTATAATAGTTCATATAAATCTACTAGGTGAAACAAAATATAGGATAGTGCAGGTCACATTTTTTTTAATGATACTTTAAGATTCTGCGTAATTTGGCTCAAAATAATTATAAAATGACAAAAAAGTTTTACCATTTTCTAATTAATTTTTTTCCCTATGAAAAGCACCAAAATATTTGATCTCATTTCTGCTCCAGCATCAATATTGTTGTTTGGAGTTGGAATAAATTCATTTAAAATTCAGGGATGTGTTAGCGTTTTTTTCTCGAACACACACCTAAATTTTAAATGAATTTGTGCCAACCTGCGCATCCTCACTATATAGCTTAATCTGTATGAATGTTCACTACTTAAACAAACAAAGAATTAATAATTTTATTAATTCATTAAACACTTTAAGTAAATGAGTTAAGTACTAAGCTTTTATCTGAAGAAGCCGTTGTATATATAATAGAATAGTCAGCAAGAAGTAGTGGTTAAAGATAATAAATGGAGCATAATTCTATACTGTTGTAATTAGATCTTACAAACAATATTTGGCTGATTGCAAAGAATGGTCTAATTTATATGACAATGAGAATCACCCCCAAATAGAGTCCTTAACAATCGCCTGGACTATATGATGCATCGTATATGAGAATAAAAGGTTTAGGTTTATAATATAGTCCCGGGATAGTAGGGCATATCTAGTCAAGAAAAAAGTGCATATTTTACTATCTCTAAACATAAAGCAAGATAAAACTATTTAGCTAAGTGAATCATTTTATAGTAGACCTAGCAAACAGAAAATAATGGCCTAACATGCTGATAGCCCAACATCATTGTTTCGAAAAAGAGTGTAAATATGATACACAAACGCGTCGAAAATTAGTCATATTCTTACTGTGAGGAGCTGGAGTATACCAGGGTAACACTGGTCGAGGATAATGAAGTATGTACTCACTGGAAAGATTCTTAATTTTCCTTTATGGCGATAAGGAAGAAGTTAAAAAAAGTCAGGAAAATACATAATTATATATCCTGATAACCCTGATTAGCGGCTGCTGTTAAAACTACCAAATGCAGCGAAAGATAAAGCACGTTTGGTTGCTTATTCATTTCTAATAATGACAGCAGAACTAACTGCGGTTTTAACAGGTCTCTGTAGACTAAACAGGCTCCCGTATTTGTAGCTCCCAGACTGTTGTACTCGAGCTGCGGCATGTCGGAGGATGCTACTTTCTTTATCATTTTATTATTAAATCATTGTCCAGGTCAATGTAAGGGCTAGAATACTGAGTCTGATTCTGCCATGTGAGAAACTAAAAGACCTACTAGAAAAGCTTACTGTCCTTAATTTGGAAGACGTTGTCAGGCTAAGAGAGGATGATCAGCAGTAACGATGGGGATTTTTGGATTGCCGGAAAGAGTCTTTGGATGATCGCTTTTAGGCCTATTTCCAAGCACTGATTCCTCATTATTACTAGTACTACTGTTTTGATGTTAGCTACAGATCTAGTTTGCTGGAATTTTGGACATGTTTTTTAGAAATTTTAAATATTTATTTACAAATTTAGTGGCGTAAAGGTAATATAAATCGTATTTTATATTAACTTTCTTTGAATTCCCTATATCTAACGCTCTGTATTAGAAACATATTACATGCTTTATATAGTACGTAGCCCCCCTAAGTAAAAGAGTCAACTCATTATTGATTCGCATGGGTTCGTTCATAAGGACACATGAAACCGGGGCTTTTAGGAGGTTATTTGGTAGTCTAATTCAAAGCAACCCTTACGTATATAATAAGGGTGAAATAAAAGGTGTACGTTGCTTAAATATGACACTAATGCAAACTTGTTTTAGTGGCGGTGAAACATGCGACATTTGAATTTTTATTGCCGAAAGTTTGAAAGTTTACGAAATGCCTAGTTGTGTTTAAGATTAGATAAGGTGATGTCCTAGATTTTGTAAAGGATTTATTTCATAATGCTTCATGGAGGGCTTAAGTTAACTTTAGATGATTAAAAAAAAAGGCTGCAGGTGTAGTGTGTGGAAGGAGAATATCTTTAACCAGCACGGATAGTGATTTGTCCTCTATCCGTGTTATTGTTTAATCAGCTTTAGATTATAATGTTTTAATAATTCTGTATAAAACTTTACAATATAGAAAAATAACTATTATTAAGATTATAAAAAAAATAAAAATAATATAAAAAATTTTACAACATTAAAAAAATAATACTATTAACATAACAATGAAACTGGAATTGAGTTTAAGGATAATTATGATTACTGCAACAATTACGACATATTTGTAAGCATTGGTTTAGATATGGAACAAAAAATACTCACCTTTGATACTCCAGCAAATGTTAGAACATACATCCCAGACTTACACCTGTACAAGCTAACGTATTTTAAAAGAAACTGAATTTATAAAACATGTCTCAATTTAAAAAAAACAAGACATTACCTTGTTTTAAAAATACCACTGCTGACTTCATACAAAAAATTCACAAAGATATGTGGATCCTACTTAAGCAATGCTTATGATATAAATTTAATTTTTGAGAATGGCTTAACGCATTCTAGTTTTAAACTTCAATAGTGTGTTCAATTTTTGAAAGTGGTGATAGAATAGTATTAAAAATTTTCGACCAATCAGCCTTGCATTTAACAAAGATCTTTGCAAAATGTTTCAAATCAGAATAATACATTTTTTAAACAAAAATAAAACACTGTCTTAAAACAAATTTGCGTTTCTTAAAAGAAATAAACATCAACGGTATTTGATGTATTTATGTATATAATTTTACATCTGACTTAACTAAAGGTACCTAATGTCTGAGTGTTTTCATAGATCTCGCTAAATCGTTTAACATGTTCCCTCATAATTATGGTATATGAGGAGTCCCACTAACATTATTACGAAATTACTTACGGGGTAGTGTGATGTGACGAAAGAAAATGCTATTGGAGATCTTAAAATAATTAAAAATTGATTGAATATATTCATATTATCTCTAAAGTTGACCAAAACAACTTACATAGTATTTTCTTTGACTAATGCTAACAGACCTAAATTTACTAGTATATGGGTGGCGGACTACAACATCCAAGAAGTAGTACGTACTAAATATTTAGGATTTATGTTGGACAAATATACAGGTGTCCCGGTTCATGTGGGAAACCTCTTGGATCTAGGTAAAACATCGAACAATAATACCGAACGTTCCTATAAAAAAATTCCTACAGGCCTTCTTTATGAAGATACAGACTCCTAAAGGACGCTGCTGGAAATTTGTTTTTCATAAATTACTTTTAAACTACCCGGTAGAATTTAATAAAAATTTTAGGTGACGACATCCTTAAAATACATTTACCTTGTTTACTTTACCAGGGGCGGACTAGGTTGTACACTTTAATGCGTATATTTTTAACACCCTGTATGTTAAAGTCTAAAAAAATAGATTTGGATACCTTGAACCCTAGGCTAAAAAAAAGGTACTTTCTTTCTCTTTTTCATTATCGATAAAATGAGCCGTTTTGGTGATAATAAGTACGCCAGTTATTCAAAGATCAGAAAATTTCGATGTACGTCATTTAATTTAAAAAAAATACATGTTCCTAAAAATACAGTGGTGTCCTAAAAAATACTTTTACAAAATATTTCTTATTTGTTATACGTTTATTTCTTTTTTGGTATTCCTTAGATAAAAACTAAACTTAAAAAAAAATAAAAAAAAATAATGTAAACCAGTTGTATTGTACCTAACTTATTTATCGGAATTTTTGCATTTTTGAACGAATTATTGTTACAAACGTTGCTATACTCCAAATTTAGCAAATATCTATCATTTAAACCTAATCTTTGTCAACATATTCATCCTTTATTTGATAATATTTTTTTAATTTTTGTATTTTTTGGTAACTTTTAATTTAAATTACGTCAAAATATGGAGTTTACTTTTATTGAGTATGCAGATATGCATCTTATGTATGGTCTGGCGTCTTGCAATGCATTGGAAGCAATAAGATTGTACGAAGAAAGATTTCCCAATCGCATTATTCCGGATCAGAAAACATTTCAACGTGTTGATCAACGTCTAAGGGAAACTGGTAGGTTTCTGTTTTCCACTTAATGAGGTAATACTATTAAATTTCCTTAATGCAATTTTAGGATGTTTTGCAAAAAAAAAAAGAATAATGGTGGTCGGAGGAGAACAACACATACAGTGCAATTGGAAGAAAATATTTTAGACGCTGCTGACACTCCTACAACGAGTACTCGAAAATTAGCCGCTCAGCTTCATTCGTCCAAAACAATTGCACATATGGTACTTTAAGAACAACTGTTGTACCCATATCACTTACAAAAAGTACATGAACTACTGCCCAGAGATTTTGCTCCTAGAATACACTTCGCAAACTGGCTGTTAGATCAGCAGCGAAATAACCCTAACTTTATCAGCATGATTCTTTTTACGGATGAAGCAGGGTTTACCAAAAATGGAATTGAAAACTTACATAACTCGCATGTATGGGTTGATGAAAATCCCCGTGATACTATTATTTCTCATCATCAAAATCAATTCCAATCAATAAATATCTGCGCAGGAATTATTTTTTGATTGGGCCATTTGAACTGCCACTACGTTTAAACGGAGAACTTTATTTGGAGTTCCTCCAGAACAATCTTCCAGATTTATTGGAAGATTTGCCCCTTGCAACCCGCCGAGATATGTATTTTATGCATGATGGAGCCTCACCCCATTTTAGCCTTGCTATAAGACACCACTTAAATAACACTTTTGAAAACCGTTGGATAGGTAGAGGACGACCTGTTGCTTGGCCTCCTCGGTCTCCCGATCTAACGCGATTAGATTTTTATCTATGGGATCACCTCAAAACCTTGGTGTATTCCACCCCAGTCGATACTTGGGAAGAACTGCTCCAAAGAATTACATTTCATTGTGATAATATAAAAAACAATCTTGGGTTATTGTGGCGAGTGCAGCAGTCCTCGATTCGTCGTGCCCGCGAATGTGTTAGAGTTCACGGAGCCCACGTCGAACCTACTTATGAAGTTTTTAATAATTAATTGTTTATTGGTCGTATTGAAGAATTTAACTTTTGTTTACATATTTGGTTTTTGGAATTTTTTTGTAAGTTGTTTTTTCTAATTTAAAAACATATACTCATCATAGGTTTTTTTTATTATTTTGTAAAAGTATTTTTTAGGACACCACTGTATTTTTAGGAACATGTATTATTTTAAATTAAATGACTTACATCGAAATTTCTCTGTTCTTTAAATAACTAGCGTACTTATCTCATTTAAAAAAAAAATTAAAAAAATAAACATTGACTCGTTTATTATTTTTTTTTCTCCAAAACGGTTCATTTTATCGATAATGAACAAGAGTACCTTTTTTTTAGTCAAGGTATCCAAATTTATTTTTTTTTAGACTTTAACATACAGGGGGTTAATAATATACGCATTAAAGTGTACAACCTAGTCCGCCCCTGGTAAAGTAAACAAGGTAAATGTATTTTAAGGATGTCATTTTCGAGGTCCCTAATAGTGTTCATTACCTAAAATTTTTATTAAATTCTACCGGGTAGTTTAAAAGTAATTTATGAAAAACTAATTTCCAGCAGCGTCCTTTAGGAGGCTGTATCTTCGTAAAGAAGGCGTGTAGGAATTTTTTTTATAGGAACGTTCGGTATTATTTTTCGATGCCTGAATCCGAGAGATTTCCCACATGAACCGGGACACCCTGTATAAAATGGAACTTTTATATAGACTTTTTATCCAACAAAATAAGAAATGTCATTCAAAAATATACACAGTTCGTGTACTTGGATAGAAAAAATTGTGTAATGATTTACAAAGCTACTGTTGAATATCTTATTTAATACAGTATTGCTGTATAAGGTGGATTGTGTGAAAAAACATTGTATAAATTAACTATTTCTCAAAAACATATTCTTAAGATAATATTTGAAAGGGATTGGAGGCATCCATCTAGATTGCTATTCTCTGAGGATATTGGCAATATAAGATATTTGTATACTAATACAATCTGCACACTTATACACAAACAGAAGTCAAATAATGTTTTAGTTTATCATTAGTATGAAACTCAACACAAACACAATAACCACATAAAAATTCTCTTGAACTTGAGAAAACGCAAAAAAAAATTCTTTGACTATTTAGCAGCAAAGTTTTAATAATTGGCTTTCATCATTGTTAAAAGACTTTGAGTATAATAGAATAATAAAACTTTTGATCAAATATGTCGAAAATATTTAGTCTGAAATTATGATAAATTTTCTGTAATTTTTAATTTGTTCTGCTATTTCTAGGGATTTAAAATTTTGCCTATATTCTAAGAAATGAAAAAAACGAGAAATGGCAAAAAAGTAATATTAAAGTTTTAGTGCTAGAAATATTGCGTAAACTTAGCAACTTATAATATACTATACAAAAAATATTCGACTGTAAAATGTTATTGCAATTAATTTATTAAATTATATTGAATGTTTAATATTAAGTAGATAAAAATGCAGAAAATGTGTAATTCTGTAAATTTCAACAAGCTTTAAATCTATGCGAAAGTTCGTATTTTTAAAGAATAGAGACTAATTGATTTATACTTCAAAGCATCAATAGATTTTTTTTGTAATAATTGAAAGAATATTTATATTTACAGTACAAAAAAAGAAAGCTCGAGAAGAAAAAAAATGTTAGTGGTTCATTCGTGTCAAAGCCCCAGATGCAAATATTAATTTCTTTAAAAAATCCTTTTTCTTTTATTTATTTATTATTAGCAACAAAAATTATGGGGAAATAATTTCACGAGTTTGACTAGTGTATTGTAAATCAAAAGATTGTGTATATTGTTTTCCTTGCAAAATATTAAAAACTTTTTCCAGCATTTTAGTTGAGGCTTATTTGGATTAAAGATATTGAAGCAAAGTGATAGAATAACATAAAAAATCAAAAATTTTTATATTTTAGCTTCAACCTCTTATGTAAGATATGTAAGACAGATTAAATAAATAAATAATATTTTTATTTAGCAAAAAATCTACCTCTACCAGGACACTCCAGTTTGTCCATGGATGTTATTCCAAGAAGTTGTAACCAGGATCCCGGTTGGCCCAGAAATACCCAGTCAACAGATAACCCAGAATCAAGATGATGATTGAAGCGGAAACAATGCACACTATAGTGAAATTTAATAAAGTACATACTTAAAATAACATAACAAACACAATATTACTTATTCATAATAAATTCTCTCAAGAGCCTTCTGAATTGATTGAAACTAATACAATTTTTGATGTTAGCAGGCAAATTGTTAAACAGAACTGAATTATGCATTTGGGTTGCATTACATCTATTGACCAGTATGAAGTCTTATACATAATGCATCTTTAAATTAGGAGAATTCAGGATACAAGTCTATATGAACTTAAACTTAATATAGACTTTTATTATTCACATAATTAATTGCCACTAAATTTTCCTCACTTTACTCGTAATTGGTTCTGTTGCCCTTAATAAATTCAGATAATCAACATGCGTCGGTGCTCTTTTCTTATTTTCTTGATACCTCAGAAACGTACGCAAAGACACAAGCGTCTAATAAACAGCCTCGCAATACCGTAACGATCATTTCGATGGTCGCGGCATGGCAATTTTCTTTTTTAATAAAGAAAAAAGTTCGTAATGGCGCCACAAGAATACTAACAACCGAGCAAGAAAATCCGTATCTTTATCGCCGTAGAGAGGTCCCAAAATTGTATTATCGCTAATGCCTCTAAAACGACTTTAGCATAAAAAAGGCATTCGTCCCCCCGGACCAGAATTGAGACCCCAGATTACTCCTCATTTGTTTAAATGGCCCCAATTTTGCGATATAGAAAAAGTTACTTTAGAATTCGGCGGGATTAGGGAGATTAAAGGAGTGGGAGTGGGGGGAGGTTAAGAGAAAACTTTTTTTTGTATGTTTAAAATAAAGTTAACTAAAAAAGTAGATAATCAAAATTACAACAGTTGGTTATTCTAAATAAGGTTGTTAAAAAGTTATAAGAGATGGGTGGTTACGAGAAATAACAATAACACTAAATAAGCAAAGTTAAAGTTCAACTAAAGTTATGTAAATAAGAAAATCATTTGATGCGTTCTTTTTTGCATATATCGATTAATAGCAAGTCAATTTAGCAACCCAATACTAATACATTAAAACAAAAAAGTTACAGGCTTCATTTTATATTATAAACATTAAAACAACTTAAATATTAAGTAATGGATAATTCTATATGCTTATACTACTAACGCCCAGTTAAGATACATCAATTCTCTCTGTAGTTGCCGTCAACGTTAATCTATTTTTTTACTTTTTTTTTATTTAAATTTTTTATCGATTTATTTAATGCAGAATATTTTTGTCGTTTCAAAACTTCTACTTCATATTTGGATTTTTTTTACAAAAGGGTACATACTTAGACAAAAATGAAAAAAACATTAAAGTTTTTTCTCTGAGAATACATTTTTACCATTTTATTATTACTATTATACTATGTTAATAATAGTAACCAACGTATAAAAAAAGAGTGGAAAATATACATCCAAATACCTATTCTGGTAATTCACCTAACTGGATATAGTATTTAAGTGCCACAGTCAACTGACGGACGATTACATCGAACTAACTGAATCGGCGGGATTAGCGGCTCCAATACCGCTCCTAGCTAACTTAATGCATTTCTTTCTTTATAATAGGTGTTTAAGCCAAAAAAGCGATTTTCTAAATATTTAATTAATTTTCTAAAGAAAGAACTTAAACGCAAAATATCGCGTAACATTTCTTGTGTAATACTACCAAATGAGACGTTACACATTCTCGTAAGTGCTATAATTATTTAAAAGGACATGCGGCAAGACCTGGGGAATGAATCCAAAGCAGATACAATGATTATACACACAGGTTATCAGACTTTAATCGCCTACGGCTCTGTGGTGTGGTGGAGCAAAACAACTTGCCAAAATAAAACTTAAAAGCCTTTAAAGGCAGGTTTATTGACCTGAGGGTTCATTACAGGGTATTGTAATGAAAGTACTACCTGGACTAACTCCTCTGCAGCAGAGGGAAACTGTAAGAACTACTTACAGGCTGTACCATGTCATAAATGGCATCTCGGAAAACAAAGTCTGGATGGAATCAAGAGAGCTGGTTGAGAAGATCTGCAATCATAGCACTCTTGGACTGCCATCAGGCCTAATTCCAAGAAAAATATGAAACTAAAGTTCATATTCGGGCAACATACTAGACCGAGCGGACTGGAATCAGAAAAGGATGGAGCTAGAAGAAGCGGATATATACAACATCACATAACCAAATGCAACTTAAAAACAGAACCATTAAAATTTACAGCGATAGTCGGCTCTAAAAGCGAATCCTCTACCTGCTAATCTGGCGCAATATGGAGCGGCAAAAACGAGCTCATGGTGCTTGGAGAAAGGAACAAAGTTACCCTAACATGGGTACCAGGATATGCTAGGCTTGTAAGAAATTAGAGGCCGCTGACCATCTGATGAATCCAATCTGATAGGACCAAAACCAGCATTAGGCATTGCCTACAATACGACAAAACGTACAATCATAACCCTGGTGTATAACAAAGTAAAGCACTACTAGAGGGAACCATGCAAGGGCTTTCATTCCAGACGCAACAAGAAAGGTAACAGGTACTATAAGAGAACTAAACCGAAAGTATTTAAAAACTCTAATAGGAATGTATACCGGCCACTGCAGACTGCGTCACGGCGGATTGGTTTGGCGGAAATCGCCAAATAGAGGTTATGCTTGGAGAAGTACGAGATTGCAGAGCACATCCTAAGCAGATGTCCGGCACTGGAAAGAATCAGGTAGGCAATCTTTGGCAATGTCTGAATTACCTTAGACGGAAGACATTAGGAATGCTTTTTCCAATCAAATTATCGAACTCTTAAAAAGGGCGGACTTGATTAGAAAAGTATAAACACCTAGTTGTGAGCCACAATAGACCTAGTCGCAGTGAAGGGACACAAGATACTTCACTCACAAGAAACCTAAATTTACTTCCTACCTTTCTCCGTATAAGCTACATTCGCATCAAGTTTTTACTAATTTTGATGTTATACCAAGTTTGTCAATAACATTGCTATGCTCCAGCTACTGTGCTATGTTATGTGACAGAATAAGAAATATAACAGAATATACAAGGTGTTAATAAATTGTGTGCTGATAATACAGGATATGATTCGTTGGATGATTAAAAACAATTATATCAACAAAATATGTCCTTACGCTCTTAGTTTTCCAGCTACAGGGTGTTAAAGTTTTAGGAAAAAATATGTCTTTTAATCATAAAAAGATAATATTGCAAATATTTTTATTAAATTTGGTACACACTTCTCGATCACTAAGGAGCAGTTTCTGACGTAATAGATATTTAATTTTTTTTAAATGACGTCCGTAAGGGGTGTGAGCAAAATATTTTTAAAGAAAAAAATGATACGCCACTGATTTTTTTAAAATCTAAAATTGTTTTTGAAATTCAATTTATTTTAGAACAAATAATGTCTCTTATCTTAATTTCATATCGCGCAAAAAAATAAATACCTCAAATAATTTACAGCAATTGTCGGAAGTATCCTCCACCCACAAAAATGCAAGCATTCACTCTTCTTTGCTTAGACTGACGCATATTATTAAACATTTCTGGGATATTCCTTATAATTTGAAAGGATATTATTATAAGATTTTGTATCTCTTCTTCAGTTACTTCTTCATTAGCTACATCTGGTTTTTCAATAAAAGAAGAAGGTCTTCAAGTAATGGCACTAAATTTTAATTAAAAAAGTATAAATAGGATTCTTGGAAGAGTAGAAAGTATAAATAGGAAAATCAGATGATCATCAATAATGCCAGCCCAAACATTAATTCAAAACTGCACCTGATAATTAGATTCAACAATTGCATAAGAGTTTTCATCCACCCATAAATGGTTATTATGCCTTAATGAATGCCTTATCTGTAAAAAGAATGTGCCCGTCAAATTAAAGATTTTCCACCAGGCTTTTGAAGAAACCAGTCACAAAAATTAATTCGCAATGGGAAATCTCGGAGTAAGGCTTACACTCTTTGAATGTGATACGGGTATAAGAAATTTTCGATGAGAGGTTTCCAAACAAGTACATGTGAAAAATTAAAGGTTGACGCGATTTTCCTAGTACTAGTTTCGAGATTCTCCTCAATTTCATGTAAAATTCCTTATTTAAGTTCCAGGGTTCTTACTGTTTGATGGACTCTTTTAGCACTGTGGTCTATTTTTAATGTTCCGATCTCGTGAGAGTCTCTATGAATCCTAGAAAACATTATCGGATCAGGTTGTACCAGATTTGGATAACGTTCTTGCTATATCCGCCTGGCCTCATAGGCTTTTTTTCTGCAACCGCATAAGTAAAATGCATGCCAGCTAATTCACGGTTTGTAAAATTTGCCATTTTTTTAATTCGTTTTATGCACTCTCTTAATCAAATAATAATTATTATTAATTAAAAAAAATGTAATCAATATTAATTTTATTGTGAAAAGAAACGTCAAAAATTATGACACGTTCAGAAACAATTTTGGATTTAAGAAAAATCAGGGGTGTAAAATTTTTTTCTTCAAAAATATTTAGTATGAAACCCGTACGGACGTCACTGGTAAAAATATTAAAATATCTATTTAGAAACTGCTCCTTAGTTGTCAAAAAGCGTGTATTTTATAAAAATATCTGCAATATTATCTTTTTTAAGATTAAAAACATATTTTTTCTTAAAACCTTAACACCATGTAGCTCGAAAACTAAGAGGTTAGGACATATTTTGTTATTAATATTTTTTTTGAAATCACATCCTATATTATCGGTACTCAATTAATTAATACTCTAAATGCTATTATCACACAATAAGAAAAGTTATTTAGTGTGGAAAAAATGTAACAACTTTTTTTTTGATGTACTTCCTCTTAATTTGAAGCAGTTACACATTGACGGTCTTTAGAAAAACTTTTTCAGTTTTCCCTAAAACTGCACGGATTTTGGCCGTAACTCTCCGCATTTGAGCAAAGCAAAATGTACTTGATGTCTGCGATATTTATTGATTGATATTTTTTTAACTAATAGAATTTGTTGAATTCGCCAGATCGTGTGATTATGAAAAGAAAAATAATAGGATCTTCACAAGAGCGTGTATACCACGCATTAACATGCCGGCTCCTGTAAACCTACTATTTGTGAAACATTCGATATTTTTAGGTTTAGAATTTTTTCCAATCTCTAGCGACATGACACGACATTAAATTAAGCATATTCTTTTAAATTTTGAGCCAACTCTAAGAAAAAAGTCGAACAATGTTGCTTTCTTTAAATTTTTTTTAAAGATATATTACTTTTTTGTCAGTGATATTTTTGTAGCAAAAAATATAACATGTCAGCCTGTTAAAATTATTTTTATCATTATAATAACTACCCAACATATTTAACGATAATAATTTAGTATTAGATATTTAACAAGTAGCAATAAAAACCAAATCGAAAAATATCACCTGATAAACAATAAGTCGGTAGAATTACCTGTCCGTTCTAATACGTTTTAGAGACCAGTGACAGGTATTTCGAAGTGTTGCAACGCCAAATTAAGCAATAAAAAAGAAAGAGGGTGCTAATTTCTTTCGAGTCGTAGAAGAAAATTTAATTGATGGTGGTTTTTTGAGTGAACGTCGGATGTAAATTCTAAAAATAGTATATCTAATAGCTTAAAATTGTTATTACATTTTTGATGTGTGTTAAGATAAAATCAGAAAACAATGATATTATCATATTTTCATTTTTTAAAAATCTCAGCACTATTGTGTTGTATTAAATTATTAAAGACCAAGCAAATTTTAAGCATAAATATTTTTGCCTTCATACCTCTTCTCTATACTTACCATACCTCTAGTTATGAAATGAGTAGACATGGCGAATCTATGAACAAAGGGCGCTTTTTATGCTTAATAGCAGAATATCAACTTTTTATGATTGGTTGGGTTGGGTCCAATAAAAAGCCAAGAGCTCTATATTTATAACTTAAAGTTCCACTTCTTTTAAGATCCGTGATATTATATACTTGTAATCATCAATTTCCTTTTGTAATTGAGCATAATTTGTTACAATTATAACTAATATCAACAATTATATTAGGAATGTGTTAAAATCCTATAGGTAGGTATAATATTCGATAACAAAGGTAAGGACACAAAGTCACGGTCTCATCCAATCTATATAATTTATTAAAAAAGCTTAAAAGCTACACGTGTTTCGCTTCTGTCGGAGGTACAATGTTGTAATGTGATCTGTGTAGGTCTAGGCCTGATGATGCTCCGACAGGAGCGAAACACGTGTAGCTTTTAAGCTTTTTAAATAAATTATATAGATTGGATGAGACCGTGACTTTGTGTCCTTACCTTTGTTTTTGTTTTCGTTTGGTCTCTTAGAGAAAAATGGATGATACGTTTCTATACGTTTCTATAATATTCGATACATGAAAAAGAAATTGATTTTAAAATCAATATTGCTGCCTTAAAGATTAGTTTCATCCTTAAGTACTTAAAAGACTTATTTTCACGACATATTATATTTAGATATCATGGAGTTTTTCAAAATAATCGTATAATCGCAAAATTCCCTGGCATTTCTTGAAAGATCTTCGATAGTAGTACAGAAAAACGTAAAAAGCAGATCTGCAGCACAACAAATAAACATCTCATCATTCTTCTATTTTAATTTATTCTAAATTAAAATAGAATGATTTATTCTTAAAAAATTAAATAAATCATTTTTCACTTTATTTGAAAATGCATTTGGTAGTTTGATGCCGAGTTGTAATTTTACACTACATAAATATAAAAACACAAAAAATTGTCCCTCGTGCAATAAAAAACCTTTGATATTTAAATTATTATAGTATTCTGTAAATGAAACAAAAATATACGAAGGAAAAAACTCATTTATGCCGCCACTGCGGTAAGGCTTAAACACAACCAATTTTTACCTATTAATAATAGAATAACCGGCACTTTTCACTGCCGTGTAAAGGGGGCCTTGTACCCCCTAAAACCTGTCAGATATCCCTTTCCGAATAATCGCGTTACCTCGGCGCAAAGCCGACTGTTGTTCCCCCGGGACGTTATCCCGAAAATGCAACGAAATTCTTCGGGGAACAGCCTGTGACACTAATTGGGGAACTATACCGGGCTTGTATTCCGGGCAACAGGTCCTTATATAACTTCACTTTACTCCCATAAGGGTGTTCTGGCGTTGGTCTACTTAGTTGAGAAGAATAGAAAAGAGGTTCCGTTATTAATATTTTATAGAAAAGGCTGTTCAGTTTTTAGACCAGACATAAAAAACGCATGAACTATTACAATTTTTTCAAAACTTATAAAAAACATCTAGGATAAATTTTAAAATTGTTGATTTTCTTTCACTTATTATTTTATTTTAAAGCATACATTTTCTGCTAACAATATAATTTAACGGAGTAAAGTATATTGTTTTTGGAATAAATGTAAAAAATATTCACCACTAGACAAATAAAATTCCACAACTCTTTAAATAAATTTTATCGAACCGTTAATAATATTTCTTATTTAGTTCTTTAGTAAGATTTGATTTAAAAGAAGTCGTCCATTATCTTAAAGAGACCTACAGAAATAGAGAAAAAAAATTTTTTTAGTCAGACTGACTTCATCCAGAATTTTATCCAACGATCTCTTTTCTGATATTTGTTTTCTTTTTGTATATAGTAGAGAGTTAATATAAAATAAATGCGAATAAGTAATTCAATGCAAGTAAAAATCCGAACAAAGGATTAAGTATAGCAGGCGACCAAAAGAAAATTTAATTTAAGAAATCTCTCATAATTACAAGATAATACTATAATTTAGTTCACACTTTTTTAGATATCTCTCCATTAGAAAAAAATTATAAGTTTCAATTAATTGAATATATTGTAGGATGTTATGTTTGAATAAATAAAATTATTTTTTTTTTAATTTAGTGAAAAAAGTATCTGAAAAATTTCAGAAAAATTTTTTTTTTTCAACACCAACAAATATCTATATTGATCGCCTAGTCTACTGAATGTACATACATAGGTATGTTTTGATACTTTTTCTTTCAAAAATAGTAAAAAGCTAATATATGGTCAATATTTATTCGTAAAAATTAGAAGTTATTATTATTATTATCAATATACAGGGTATTCATTTAAAACTTCTCACCACAGATTTATCGAAAACCACTGTTTAAAAAAAAAACGCCGAAAAACGTCAAAAGGTTTGTCAAGGGGGACAACTTTCTAACCTAAAATTACTTCATCCCATTTCACCCTATGTACCGCAGGGTCATCCCCTTAAAAATTTTAAATAGCAAGGGGTATCGAGTAATAGCATGTTTAAAAGGTCTTTTAAAGTCTTTTATTTTGACGTTTGATTTTTTTATATCGGTCGATTCGTTTTCGAGAAAATTAGAAAAATCTTTGTTTATCTTAATTTGTTCAGATAGAAAACACAAACATGAAAATATCAGTTTTTATTTCAATAAGTGTTCAAAATGTTGTCCGTTTTTGGCCAAACAATGATATAGGCAATGTTCAAATTCCTGACGGACATTTTCAAAAATATGTTGTGGGATATCATGGCAGCTGTCGATGATGCGTTGACGAAGTTCATCTAAACTTTCAGGTTGGGGAGTAAACACAATAGATTTCAAATGACCCCATAGAAAAAAGTCTAACGGCGTTATATTAGGAGATCTAGCAGGCCATTCTATAGGCGCCCTTCGCCCTATCCATTTATCTGTAAACTCGTCGTCAAGCCATTGCCGAACGGGAAGAAAATAATGAGGAGGAGCGCCGTCTTGCTGGAAATATATTTCAGCCTCATCAAGTATAGGGTTTCCATCATCATCGATTTGGTTTTCAATGGATTCAGTGATAAGCGGATTGAAGGTATTTTCCAACATATCTAAATAAATGTCTCCATTTAAATTTCCGTTAATAAATAATGGCCCAATGACTTTATTTCCTAAAATGCCTGCCCATACATTAATTTTTTGAGGATACTGGGTATGCCCTTCTACAAATGCATGAGGATTTTCATTGCTCCAATATCTACAGTTATGCTTATTAACAAATCCATTTAGAAAAAAATGTGCATTCATCGCTGAAGCAGATATTCTTTACATAAATAGTATTATCATTAATCGCTTTAGTTATTTTTTCACAAAACTCAACTCGCCTATCGAAATCGTCTTCGTTAATCGTCTTCTTAACTCTTGCAATATTTTTATTTTGAATGGATGAAATTTATGAAGTTTGGTAACTGTATGAACAGAGCCTAATGAAATACCAGTGGCAGCAACAATTTTGCGTAATGAAGTATTAGGATTTATTCCAAAATGACCCAAAACTTCAACTTGAGCGGCTTCATCCAAAATTCGCCGATGATCACGTTTTTTATTTGCAACAGATCCAGTTTCAGTAAACTTAGTAACAAGGTCCAAAACATACCTATGCGAAGTTATCTTCTCCTGATGTCTGGCGTTAAACGTAACGGCAGTTTGCCGAGCACATTGATTTTGGGCACCATAAATTAAAATAATTTTCACTCTTTCGGCTAGTGTGTAAACCATTTTGGAAGTAAAATCTTTAATTCAACAAATAAATTTTCACTATTCCAAGACTGTCACAAATGTAACTGACGACAAAATAAATTCTTTATTTTCCTTAGCAACTATAATTAACTAAGCAGGTATAACAATAAATACTGTTCGCCCAGGATATCTGTGTTGATGAAAAGAATGCCGAAAAAAATTCAGGTTGTTATTTAATTTTTTCCACGTCTAATCTTCGGAATTATTGTTTATGTTGGTAGTTTTCGGATTAAATTATAAACGAATTGTAGATTTGGCAAACCCTAACGGGCAACATTTTGAACACTTATTGAAACAAAAACGTGTTGTAACAAAAAAGCATTTAAACAATTGGATGTTGGTAGTTTTCTAAGCTCTTTCACAAGTGCTTGTGGAGGCATATAAATTAAAAATAAATAAGTGTAACATAAAATACAAAGATAGATATACAAAACTTAAGTAGAATAAACGCTACAAAACAGCCTATTAATTTAAACAAAAAAGCAACATAAAGTCCAAATATTGGCATGCAAAAAAAATCCAAAATTGTCTTAGTCGGTGAATCATGTCTATTCCGGTAACAAAAAAAGTCCAATTTATAGTTTTTTAGGGTAATTTTATAGTTTTTTCTTTTATCAAATATCAGAAAAGAAAACTATATCGCATATGTTTATTTAAGGCATTTAAGGTTTATTAAATCATTAAGAATATAAATACTCAAAATCCATACTTGTACCTCCTTTTTAAACTTAAAATTTTGGAGAATAATGATGCAGCGATCGCTGCCCATGTGTTTTCAATGCAATAGTTGGATATGCACCTCTGCTTCTTTTATTTAAATAAGCGATCAGTTGGGTATAGTTTATTTTTATCATAAATGATTTTAATTATCTCTTTTTGAACCGTCGCTAAAGTTCTTAAATACGATTCACAAACTCCTCTTCATCCGATCAAGCCATATGTTAAGTGACTTTCAACAAGTGCTTTATAAAGAGTGTGTAATTGCTTAATAGTCAAAAAATCTTTAAGATACTTAAATTTAGTTATAAGTCCTTTAACTCTAGTTGTAACGGTTTTAATACGAACATCCTATCTTAACTGGCTATCTCTGTAAACACCAATATACCTTGTGGCGTTAACTTTACAGTGTTACTATTTTGCTAAGAATTTGCAGACGGTAGCTCAGATTTATTGGAGGCTTGGGCAGAGACAACCAAAATTTTGTTTAAAACATAAATTTAGTTGGCTTGGGATTGTTCGAAGGTTCACTTATGACTGGCTATTAAAGAATATAAACTTGATTTTTTTTGGCGCCACTTAGTTTTTTTTTTATAAATGAAAGAAAACTAAGAAAAAGACTTGGTATATAGGTTTTAATTAACTTGGTATTTAGGTTTTAATTAAAGGTTTTAATTAAATGACCCTGGATAAAGTAGATTTAAAGAGGCAAAAAAATATCTTTAAAATACAACCAAATTATATTTACATCAAAGATATGTACACACCTCATGTTCTAATCTGATAAATGTTAATAATTTGCTATGAATTAAAATATGAATGCTGTTGATATGATTAAAATAAGTTTGACAAAAGTAACATTTAAATTATGATTTCGCTACTAGGTAGATTTCAGCACTTGAAAAATAAATTGCAATTATTAAAGTTTTTAGTATATATTTGTATTACGCAAGAGAATGTTCATGAACCTTTTTACCTAAGGCATATCAGCCTTAACCGAGTTATATCTACTTAACTACCAAAAAGGGTACGGAAAAATACTGAACAAATAACTAAAATTATAGATAAGAAATTGACTTATTAAATTATCATATTGATTAAATATTTATAGCAATAAATTAAAGGTATATTAATTAAAATTTAAATAAGTGAGACAAATCTATGGTGAGTAATATTTAAATAAATGGAATAAACTGGCCTGTATATTCCTTCAAGAAATGAACGGCTAGCCTTCAAAATAGAGGCTGTGAATGTATGCCATTTGTAGCTTAGCTATCCGGACTGGGAATCTCTAATACTAGCTCTAACTCTGGCTCAAGCTCCACCGCTTTCAGCAATTTCCCGGGGAAATCAAAAGCCTGCAGCCATCAACAATTGAAGAAGAATAAAGAGGAAAACGGAAAAGTAAAACCCTAAAACAACGGTTGCCATTGTACTCACAGTCCATAAAAAATGAATGGCATTAAAAATGTGACACACTCACCTTGCTAAGTTTCATTCTCTATCCATCAAAATCTTGGGCATCCTGCACCAGAATTATGAATTCAACGGTTCCCTAAAGGAACAAGATTAAGGACTTATAAATTACAAGCCATATTGGCCACTTCCTGCTTCACAAACTTCGGAAATAAAAAACTGGCCTTTTACGTGTGCTCCTACCTGCGACACGGGAACAAGTCCTCGAAAAATGGACGCAGCACCGACTAAATCAGTAACGACCCCACCTCTCGCCTGAGCTGTCAATATCAGCCAATCAGAGAAAACATTAATTAGAACCAATCAGAAAAGTGACGGACCGTCAACAGAAAGCATGGATACTTAAACCAGGAGAGTGATGCGTTACAGTAGTATTGTGTCATTGACAGTATGAATTTAAAGAAATATGAATAAAAGAAGTTGACTGAAATTATTAATGTAATTATTGAAATTAATGAAATATCAATGGAGCGTTAGTGAACATAAGGAGTAGAAAAATAAAACGCTACAACTTACTGACTCAGTTTTAGGAATTTTGCTGTCGCCTAATTTTATATTTTCTGGTAATGGTAATTTTGACTTGAAATTGACTTGAGGATTCAAATAAAATATATTTAGTTTTATCCAAATTTAAAGTTTGTTTATTGTTGTCTAACTATATTTTAATAAATTTCAGACCCTCCTCCACCTTAGTTTTTAAGTCTCGCCAGTGTTTTGCCGCATCATCTGCAAAACTTATTATAGTACGATTTAGTTAGTTTTCAACATATTATTAATATATATGGTGAACCAGAGAGGGACTTAATGTACTTCGTCTTAATGTACCCGTCGTACCCCATCGAGGGACATCAGAGGCTAATAGCTTGGAAAAACCAATTAGGCACTTTGATTTAATGTTTGAAATGTATTCATTACAATTAATATAGAATTATGTTTGAATGTTAAGTATGCATACACCTAGCGTGTAAATATGCCATTCTTATATATTTTTTATTCTTATATCTTTTATATATTATATCTTTAAGAGCAGTAGTTGTCTGGTGATACAGGGAAAGAGCATCTATGTGTGCGTTAAGCCTTAGCCTTTTAGTTTGATGATAACACGTAACGCTGCACCAGCTATCTTATTAATTCTGAAACCGTCTGTACACCAAGTGGTCCCTCTGTTTAGCACTATATGCTCATTGAAGTCCTGCCACAGCTCGCTGCCTACGAAAAACCTTCCAATCCATTGTCTCAGATGCCATAATCTCTACCCCTCAGGCACAATTTGAAGAAACGTTTTTGAAAAATTAGATGCAATGTATAAAGGTATAAAAGGTATACTGAGTAGCCAAGACAGTTTAGGAAATAATTTCCCATGTGTATCCACTGAATTTGTGTCAATAAATTTGTATTCATAATTCATGATTAACGATAGCAACTGTATATTAGACCTAGGTATGAAAAAAACTTTAAGCCTTAAAATTTGAAACATAACTTAAGCTAGCACCATAGAGAGATATGCTATTATGTAGAGAGAGACTTACTGGTATGCAGAAAATAAAATATGTATCACCCATTACTATAGTGTTGATATCGTATCTAGAATAAGAAGATAAGCAATAACATAGGTGTATTATTGCCAAATAATAAAAGAATTGCTTTTACTACCATGCTAATGCTACCATAATGCTTGCTAATGCTATCATAACTATTTATTGACGTCATAATTATAGTTATTCAAATTTAAAAAAAATAATGCGTTTGAGTCCACACGACTAAAGTAAAACTTCATTACATCCATTCATTTGCATATACAGTAAGGACGCGCAAATTGGAATTAATTTATTTAAAATTCAGGGGTGTGTTAGAAAAAAACGCTCGGACACGTTAATTTTTATTTTTTGTTCGTAAAAAATTGAAGTTGATGGTCGTTGCTTGTTTTTGGTTCACACTGTATACCTAAATTTATCATCAAAAAAATCGCGACAAAAAATAAAAATCGACGTGTCTACTCCTCAACTCAAGCGTGTGTAAGGAAGTTTTACTTCTTAACTTAGAGGGCTTGAGCCACACGACTGAAGTAAAACTTCTTTAGCTCGATTCACATGTCTATTTGTCTATTTATGCACAATTTTCGTACGTAATTTTTTCTTAGTTGATAATCCTGGAGCACCACTTTCATAATCAGAGTCTGTATCACTTCCTGTATAATTTCTTATTATTCAATCGAAAATTCACAAAATATGTACTTTAAAGTGAATTTATAATTTTATTTACTTTAAACGTAGAATAATTAGTAAAGTGAATAACAAAAACTAATTTAATAAATTGTTTAAGAACGAAAAGAAATCACGAAATATTTATGAAATCACCGTTCGTGTAACGCTAGTAAACTCGCAAACAAACTATATATATATATATATATATATATATATATATATATATATATTCCAT
The DNA here is from genome assembly GCF_022605725.1 of Anthonomus grandis grandis. Taxonomy (NCBI): domain Eukaryota; kingdom Metazoa; phylum Arthropoda; class Insecta; order Coleoptera; family Curculionidae; genus Anthonomus; species Anthonomus grandis. The sequence goes on from NC_065546.1 coordinate 20,805,331, forward strand.
GCACTGACTATGAGAGGAAGAGAGAAAAAAAATGTACGCGTGCACTGCTCTCTCTTGCTCCTACAGTAAAATACGAACCGTAACTCTCTCTTTCTATTGCCACTAACTCATATCTCCTTCTCAACTACCGTTCGCCTCACCCGATCACACTTTTCGTAACGCATTCGCCCGCTTCCCCCCAACTCAAGCGTGCGTAAAGAACTTTTGCTTCAAAAATAAGTATAATTTATTTTCAAATCTTAAATATTTATAAGAAAATATAAATATATATTCCTTTCAACTATATTCCAGCATAAATGTAATATAAATTATTAATTAAGCAATAAATTGAAAGGAATAGTTGTAGAAAACGCCAACTAAGGATTCATGATCCACATTACTATCAATTAAAACTAACCATTGTGCGCTGTGCAACTAATATGCTTATCAGTTTTGTTCACACACATTTTTGCATTCCTTCAAATACTATTCTTTCTTTGTCCAATAGAAATTTATATAGTAACAAGTTTTCACATTCATAAGTTCTGCTTCATTATTGCTAACCATTTAAATTTCATTTTAGATTTCCATCTAAAATGAAATTTAAATGCATGAGCCGATCGCAAACCTATCGTTGCATAAAAGTTACTGACAGATCTTGGTGTTTTAGCTAAACATCTCAAACGATGACAGAAAATATAATAATATCCGATTTATTAAATTGGATGCCGACTAGCAGCATTTTTTGTTATTTGAAGACATTTTGAACTTACAGGATTCAGTCTTTATTGTTTAAATTTTTTATTGCATGACTCGTAATGCTTCAATTATACAGGGTGTTTCAGAACTATGGGATCAAACTTTTAGGGGTTGTTCAGTGCAACAGTAGAATCACAGGAAATGTGTCACTACGCCACTACGGCCCTAAGATGCGTTTAAATTTAGAAAATATATTAATTACCTAAATAGGATCTGATGCATTTATTTTTACCTTTTTGTATATGATACCATCACAACAATTGTTCAAAATGTCTTCCTCCAACCTCAATACACCGATTTAAACGCCGCACATGATTTCGGCGAACTACACTAAAAATTTTATCCTCGTTTTGAATGATTTCAAATGCTGCTGTTATTCGTCTAATTAAATCTAGCTCTGATTCTACTGGAGTTTCGTAGACTAAAGACTTTACATGTCCCCACAAGAAAAAATCGAGGGACGTTAAATCGGGTGACCTAGGAGGCCAAGAAACTGCTCCACCTCTGGCAATCCAACGGTGCACAAACCGCTGAGCCAAATACTCGCGTACTTGTACAGCAAAGTGAGCCGACGCTCCATCATGCTGAAACCACATTTGCTATCTAACGTTTAGTGGAATATTAAGAAGTTTAACGTTAAGTGGAATATTAATTAAGAAGTTCTGGGAAAACTTCCTCCACGAAACGCAGATAAATAGGTCCTGTTAACCGTTCCGGTAGAAGGTATGGCCCAGTTAAATAATCATCAACAATGCCTGCCCATACGTTGACAGACCAACGATTCTGATGTTTTCTTGGAAAAATTGCATAAGGATTTTCTTCGTCCCAAACATGGCTATTCCTACTATTAAAAATACCGTCTCTCGTGAAAGAGGCTTTATCGGTCCACAAAACATATCGTTAAAAATTTGAATGTGCAATGATGTGATCCAGAAGCCATCGACAAAATTGAACTCTAGGATGATAATCGGCTGCAGTCATACCTTGAACTTTCTGGAAGTGGTAAGGATGGAGCTGTTGCTCGTGTAGTACCCGCCAGACAGAAGCGTTACTCGTATTCATATTCCTAGCGACGTCACGTGTGCTATTTGATGGTTCATCGGCAACTCGCTGAAGCACCTCTTCTTCAAATTCGACCGTTCTTACGGTTCGAGCAACACCAGTATCATGCATCTTGGTCTTAAACATGCCTGTCTCAGCGAGCCGCCGATGAACCGCAATAAACTTTTTGTATCCAGGATGCTGTCGTTCGGCATAATGTTCATAATACAACCGCGATGCTACTCGTGCATTGCAGTTTGTTGCTCCGTATGCCAAATGCATATGCGCCAATTCTTAATTGGTAAAGTTTTCCATTAGCAATAAATATTTAAAAATTAAAAGCTATAAAATTTTTAAATATGACATTGAGAATTGACATTGATAAGCGTCGATTTTTAACAATTGTTGTTATGGTATCATGTACAAAAGGTAAAAATAAATGCAGCTGATTCTATTTAGATAATAATTAATGTTTTTTATAAATTTTAACGCGTCTTAGGGCCGTAGTGGCGTAGTGACGCATTTCCTGACATGGGTTCCTGTACTTAAATGGATTCTTCTGTTGCACTGAACAACCCCCAGGAGTTTGATCCCATAGTTCTGAAACACCCTGTATAATTTTGGATAGTCCTATCTTGGCTTTAAGATTTTAAGTTAAATTTATCAGTACTTTTATCACCATGCTAAATTTTAAAATTTGACAGCTCTAATTTATTTTTGCGGTCTTCTGGTCACGATTAACTTAAAGAAGAAAAACATAATTTTGTTAATAAATATACTAAAAAAAGGAAAAAAATTATAAAGCAACCGACATAATAACAACGTGGTATTTATTCGTCGCTGTCTGTACATGAGAAATCCCTTAAATAAGGGCAAATAAAGGAAAAAATAAAATAACAAATTATTTAGATATTAATTTATAGAGTTGTTAGAAATAGAATATATTCATTTGTTGTTCGAACTTTTGAGCTCGCTTTTAAAGTTTTTAAAGGCTTTGCTACCTTCATTGTCTGGATGACCTGACCATTCTGTAATCCAAAGCCAAATAATAATAGATAAATTTATTTTAAAATTATAATGAATTCATTAGGGTTAATATAATAAAAGGTTAATTTCAAAATTAACCCTTAATTGACAAATTTTCTATTATGCTAAGTTAGCTTATTAAACTAACATTTTTAGTTTCAATAGATAGAAGAGAATTTCCATATTTGGCGCAGCATTTCTATATTAAAACTTTCAAAATGTAAACCGGCCCTTTAATATACACCCCAACAAATCAGGGAAAATGGTTCGACTGTTGTTTTAGCATAACAACGAGACAAGCGTCAAAAGGATCCGGCTCTAAGTTTTGGGGCCCCCTCGAGAGCCTTCAGGCCAGATGGAACTACTCATACTTTAAGGACTTGGCGCAACTTTCGGGAACGGAGGTGTTAAGTAGGAAGTAATTTCTCGAAATATTGTTTAGCTAGTCATCTTATATACTTCGTCATCGTCAAGCCGTTACCTTAATGGGAAGCGATTAAAATGGTAAATTATTCCGTGGGGATTTTCCTGATTACAAAGTTATTTTAGATATTTTACAAAATTTCCTTGTAAACGTACTTATTTGATGCACTTATAGTTTTTCCATTATTAACTCTAATATTTTAGTATTTTCAATAAAACTCTTAAAATTAATAATTATAGATTATGGTACCTAATGGCTTGTTTTTCTCTTGGTGTTTGTCCATTATGCCCGAGTACACTTAAATAAGCCTAAAGGCTTATTGTGCCACGATATACATCTATACTACCCAGCCTAGCAGGCTTACTTAATTATATAAAAAAGAAGCATTGGGTGTCGTTGATATAGCATTAAATTTAAACAAGCTAGTTTTGTCAAGTTCAAGTTATCTTAAATCCCAGTAGGTACCGCATGAATATCTATGCAGATTTTTCTTTCTCACTGATGGTGAAAATTTGACCTAGGTAAATATTAAAGTTATTTGAATCAGTATATTTAATAGAGTTGAGAATTATGATTTTTAAAAAGAAAATAAAAATCCTAAAGACCTGAAATGTCCTTCTTGTGCCCAACTAAATTAAAAATCAAATTACTCAATAATATACATAAGGGCGAGTTTGTTACGTCCGAAATTTTACCTTATCTAAATTTCAATTAAACAATAGTTAACTAGAACGTTTAAAATATTAATGCGCGCCACCGAATTTTTAATCAATAGGCCTAAAGCGTCTTTCAAAATATTATTAATAGGATAAAAATACGGGAAAATAAAAGTCAATATTATATTTTTTTATAGGCCAATTATTTAATGTCACTTCCACCTAGTAAAGAATCACATTAATTCTACTTAAAATATTTAGTTTACATCACAGTGGTTCACCCAGTACAAATACCTCTTATTTATAAAAAAAGCAAGAAAGAGCAGAACTATTGAACTAATAAACTTTATTTCACCACCTCAGTAGCGAATGAATGAATATGATCCGACGTTTTTTATAAGTAGTATCAATAGCTTACTCAATATAAATACACTTAATGAAGCAAAACTCTACAAGGTTAATAATCAACTAAGCAGAGATTTAAATGTAATCAATGATAATAAATTTAAAAGACGGCTATTGGGTGTAGTTTAGGAGAAATCCGAAAAAGCCAAGAATTGGAAACTAACCATGGGAACTAACATTTACCGAAATAAATAGTGAGTCGCTATAATCTCTTTCGCCAATATTGTTCGAGAGGTACATTAGACATCTTTACCGTTGGTGATACTTATCACTATGATTTACCTATTTTTCATTGTTAAAACTTCCGTGTTATGATCACACGTATGTATGTACGTGCTGACGTGCTGTAGATTAAATATTTGCAAGTTACCCAAAATACTTGCATGCTATAGAACAAAAATACAAGAAGTAATAGTGATATAACAAGGAAATAAAAGGAAAACTAAGAAATAAAACACCAATAAAGTCAAAAGAGCAATAAAAATTGCAGAAGTCTCGCAAATCGTTGCACGTTCATAAATTTATAGGCACTTGTTTAATTGTTGCGGACCGCCCCACGCACCATATGATGATGGTGGAAATCTTAGCCGGCCATAGCGTCAGACTCATTAGCCAATCAAATTAAGAATATCCGAGCGTCAGATTTTACTATGATTATAGCATCTTTTGATAAATTGGGATATGTGCCAGTGGTAAAAATTAGATTTATTAAATAACTTGATTAGATGATTATTTCATAATTATGTATTTATGGAATAATTTTAAAATTTTTACTAAAATATAATCATGATAAATGCTTAAAAAAATTCTTTAATGATGCAATTACTATTATAATTTTATTTTTAATTTTAAAAGTTGAAAATAGAGTTATTGAACTGTTTTTTTTTTTTTCTCTTCTTACGTTATCTTAAGCTATTTTGTTTTTTTTTACATTTTGTGATGGTCTGCTCATGCATTGTTAAGAGTGTTATTATTCTTATTAGCTATTTTGCTAGTCACTTTATTTTGTTTATTTAGCTTTCCTATAAACTTTCGTTTTATAGAATTTTTCTGTGGGTGAGTTTCTTCACTGCCAATTGCTACCAAAGAAGGTAATTCAGATATCTGAGCTTCTATATTTTCATTAACTGGTGTGAATTGTGGTGCTATGGTGGATGTACTTCCAATTGCTGTTCCCGAGGCTTTTCTAGTATTAACTTTTTTCCACGCTGGTACTGCTTTCTTGGGTCTGAAATTTTTTAGTTCTGTAATTTAATAACACTAAGGAGTAATAGATCTTGTCAATTAAAACATTGTCAACTCGTAAAAATAGCTTTTTTTATAAACTTTTAGATTTTTACATGATAAAATAAACATTATGTTTCACATGTTAATACTTTACCACTAATCCTAGCTCTTCTGTAGCATCTCGTTCTACAGCTAACCATCCAATTAAACTCATTAACTTTTCTTCAATGCGAGTAAGTTGAGGTACTAGACCTCCTCCACCTGTCCTGTTCATGGCCAATTTCATAGTTTGAGCCTTTACCTTAACTTTGCTTTTCCATTTGGAAAATGCCTTAAACCAAATAATCTTAATTAATATTATTGCATTGGCAATTATTAAAATATTGTAATTTTATACATTACACAACAAGACTGTATCTTGTATATTTATATTTACATCATATAACTTAGTATACATTTAACCTCTATCAATTTAACTGGGGTACTATAGAAGAGCCATAACCCATACTATTTAGTTGGGTGGCTACTTCACTCCACAATTTCTTATACTGCTGTCCGTCCATCTACCCCAGCAAATGCTTTGGTAAGCATTTCTGGGTAATTACAAAAGTAATATTCTGAGTAATAACAAAATGTTCTTATATACCTCAATATGTAAATAGGCAAATATTTTTTTAATTTAATAAAGTCCACAAATTAAAAATTATCACGAAGAAGAAAAATAAGATAGTACGTAGCTATATTAATAAAAATTAACCTAAAAAAAAGTAAATAATAAATTTTTTACCTTAGGCGAACTACTCCATGAAAGTAGACAGAAATAAGTAGAAATTCAATATTCAATAGAGTAAGAAGAATATAGTATCTCTTTAATAAGAAGACCATTTTATCTGTCCTTATTTAAAGAACTTCCGACCACACGCGATCGGTGGCGATCTAATCCGATTGTAGTTACGGAGTACAAATGGCGAAGCGATATGGATTATAGAGAATCGCTGTCGCTATTTTTGTTACGAGTTACCGTTCCTGGTGGACAATTTCAGAGTCGAAAAAAGTATAGTGGAAGCGATATATTAAATGATTTATTCATGCCTCATTCTGGACATTTAAAAAAATTTTGAATGTTACCCCGAAGACTTTGAATATCCTATAAATTTAATGGGTTCCAAAATACAGAAACATGATACAAATTATCGGGAGGCGATTCCAGTGAAAGAAAGATTGGCTATTACCCTGCAGTTTCTTGCAACTGGAGATTCATATGTTAGTTTAATGTATTTTTTTTAAATTTCAACGCAAGCATTTCAAGCATAATTACCGAAGTGTATGTATAAGCATTATGTGAGGCATTAAACCAACATATAGAAGTATCCCCGTACGCCGCGCATAATCAAGGAGCTAGAAAGGCCTACTGCCCCTTTAATCAACGCAGCTGCGCAAGTAAGCAAGTACTTTATCTGAGAGGAGTTAGAGGTCCGCCGGACCAAGTCGACTGGACGGCGTGACATTTTGGTAGTTGTTACTACCAAAATGTCACGCCGTCCGTGACATTTTCACACGACATTGACATTGTCCGTGTCACACGTTGTGTGATTGTTGAGTTGTTTTCTGTGGATCATTATTGTAGGTATTTATTAACTCCATTTCTTGAAAGATAATAATATTCATATGATTGATTACAATAGCTCTTAAACGAGGATCAAAGTTTTGTAATTTGATACCAACATATTGACCGTATATTGAGCATTCATCAATGAATTTGGTTGCTACTTTTTGTAGTAAATCAAAGGCCATACGGTACGATTTTTTCTTTGGAGGAAGTTTCTTGGGCAGATTAAAAGTATTGCGGTTGGGATTAGATTCATAAATATTTATTAAACTAATTATTTTTTCGTGGGTCCACTCGTCATTCTTAATCACATGATCAACAAAAACGTCAATATGGATCTCGGATACAATCAATACACGCACGTAAAAACAAAAATAAAAATATGTTAACAGTTCACTTCAAAAACTTCGTCAAAACTAACCGCGCCATGATGCGCACGAGCCTCGGGTTTCGTTTGATGTACCGACAACTGACGGAACAATAACGAACTAGCGCAAAGAAGATCGCTAATGCGCGTTTGTGCGCACTCTCCCATCTACACTGACACAGTTTCTCAGGGTCGGCTGCAAATTCATTACTTTTTTGTAAAAGAATTTTGTTATTGGTACCATTATCACTGCTATTTCTATCTCCGTATCTTCGCAGGTATTTGGATCGTCACACATATCGAATGTGTTTTTTGTAGTTTATCTATTTTCGCGTTCAGTGAAAATATTTTCTGGTGCTTGGGTTTAAGTATTATTATTTAATTTGTCAATACGTAGTTTTTAACTTGCTTACAATAAGTAGACGAACAATAAGTAGAAGAAGTTTTTTAAACCAGCATTTGAGCATCCTACTTCTCTACTCTAGAACTTATTTTCAACAAATTTTACTAATTTTTGGTTATCTAACTTTAATTGAAATTATGTTTTTAGGGTTATTTTGTTTATGTTCAAATGTGAAATTTATTAATTTAATATTTATATTGAAAAGTGATTTGAAGCAGCCATATTTAAAATGACAGATAAAATTTTTATATCAATACATATTACACTATTCTTATCTACCATTGCCGTTTCATTTATAACAAAGTGGTATCCCATTTCATTCCCAAATATAGATTTATATCTAAGATGTATATCTATACAGAATATGTATACATCACAGGTTTGATAAATCTTATTATATGATAAAAAATAGATTTTGTCATAAGTATTATACCAATTTCGCTGAATTTGTTCAATAACAATTTAAAGATTGAAGGCGATATATTGCAATAAGCCCTAAAGTTTGTTGTGTTTTGCATAGTGTTACTCTTCTTAATTCAGGGTTCTTTACGTTTTACATTTACGTCTACAGTATTATTAAGTAGTAATAATTCTTGTTTAACATAAAACACATAATATTATTCTAAATACCTTGAGAGGGAGAGAATATTATTAAAATTATTTATATTACGCGAATAATATTATAATCTCTAAAGGGGCTATAATAGGGTAATCACTAATATTATTATAAAATATGGAATTTTACTGGTAAGACCATTCATAAGAAGGTTCATAAGAACATAGGTAACATACAGTACATATTCATTATAATTACAAGTTCGGTAGTTTTTTTATACAGTGAGGATGCGCAGGTTGGCACAAATTCATTTAAAATTCAGAAGTGTGTTCGAAAAAAAAATACGGAAAAACGGATACGTTGATTTTTATTTTTTGTCGCGATTTTTTTGATGATGAATTCATATATACAGGGAGAACCAAAAATAAGCAACGACCATCAACTTCAATTTTTTAAACGGAAACACCTATTTTTTATTCAATTTTTAAATTCTGCATAGAATTTCAAATATATTTTGTATACCATGTCTTACACCTAATACTAACATTATTAATAAATTTGCAACTGTTTGGGTCATTTAAGCATATTAAAACATTTTTTTTCATAGTTTTTTAACAAGTATATTTGATTGTTCACACCTTGTCACCATTTAATCGCATGGAAACAGTATGTATTATTTTACGTAAATGTCAGTAAGTGTCAAGTGCAGTTGCAAAGTTTAAAAGTATGACGCGTTAAACTGAAAAACAAAGACTTGACATTTTAATGATGGTAGAATATGGCGACAAGACTCAAACACGGGCTGAAGTTTGCGATCTGTTTAACAATAAGTATCCGGATTACACGTTCGGTAGTAAGCGAAATTGAAAAAAAGTTTAGAAATTTTGGTCATGTTAGAGATAAATATGACCTGGACCGTCCCACGCTTCCAGAAAATAGAGAATTAGATATTTTGCTCGATTTACCAGAAAATCCACACAAATCAACTCGACAAGTTGCTGCAGATCAGTCGGCTAGTAAATCATGGGTTCTAAAATATTCGCAGAGGAATAAATGGCATCCATTTAAAATTCATTTAATTCGGGAGCTTATTGAAAATGATCGAAATAATGATGAATAAATGTAATGCAAACTCTTAATTTTTATGTAAGATTTTTCTCTTTAATGAAATTTGTTTATTTAATATCTATATTTCTTACAAAGAATATCCCATACCATATAATTCGTTTTTTTTGAGATATTTTACATCCTTTAAAAAACGATGCCAAAAATCGCCTGTATTAACTATGTATGTATTTATACTAACAATTATGTATTAAAACTAACTGATAAAACTTTAAACTTGTTTAAAAAAAAAATTAATCACTCACTTTTTCTAACATATTTATTAGGTGTTGTTATTTGGATAACCTCTTTAATTTTTATTTGCATTTTTTCACTTGTGGTTGGAGTCACTTGGTATACTTTCTCCTATACATATTCCCAAAAGAAAAAATCCATCTTAGTCACATTTAGGGACCCGGGTGGCCATTGCATGGTCATCTAAGTAGTGCCTTACAGCTTGACTGTAATGAGCTGGAGCTCCATCTTGCTAAAGCCAAATCCTGTCCTGAACATAATATGCAGGCAACGTTTTCAACATCTCATATAGTTCATTTTGTAAAAATTCCAGGTACATTTCACCTGTGATATGTCTATAAAAGAAGCGGTTGAATTACATATTTCCCAATAATCCCTGCACAAATACTAATAGGCCCTCTGTGTTGGTGGTGAATTTCACGTGCAAAGAAAGGATTGCTGGTATCAAATTAATGAAAATTATGCCTGTTAATGGTGCCATTATATGAAAAGTTGCCTAATCCGAAAAAAATACCAAATTTAAAAAAAAAAACAGGTTGTAATTAATGCAACAGTGAATATGGTAAGGATGAAAATGATGCCTTTCGGGGTAACGTTGCGCATGAATTCTGGATGCCAAAAGTGTATTTCGTTCAGCAGCGCCTAAAGCATATATCATTTCGACAAGTTCTTCCCGTAGATAATTCATAATTTGCAACCGTCAAAAGTTATTTCAGCTCTAATGCGAAATATTCTTATTAACGATATTTAAAAAAAAAACAGTAAACCAAATGCAACTATTTAAAAATGAGATCAGTACTTTTGCCGATAGTCTGTCAACAATACAAACATATTAAGGCAAGTTAGGTATAGGATATACTTTGTAAGAAATGGAGATAATAAATAAGCAAACTTCATAAAAGAGAAAAATACAGGGTATTCCACTTAAAAAATTGAGTTATTGCATATTTTATTTGAGTAAATTGGTAAATTTATATTAAACATTTTGTATAAAGAAACTTTAGACTTTTACCAAAAGGTAAAGCTGATAGAATAGATTGAACGTAGCGGTTTCTATAAGAATTTTAATGAACCCCTTAAAACACTAAAAATGTCCTAAAAATACGAATTACGTGGTGAAGCCGCAATGAAATTAAAAAAAAATAGGTATCAAAAGCATAACACCAATAAATACAGAGTATTCCAATTGGAAAAACTTCAAATTTTTCCATAACTTATTTTTGAAGCGCTCTGTATACGTAAAATTATTTTTAGTTTGTAGAGTTTTGTCAATCTTTTAACCATGTTAAAAATTTATAATCGGACGCTGAGAAAGAAACTGATTTCCAAAGGCAATGGTTTTTGCTCTAAAATTTTATATTATTATCACATCTCCTTTCTCTATATTAAGTTTTATGACTTTAGGATCGTTTAATGTTTTAAACGGAAATTCATAACACGGAAAGGTAAAACCTCTATAGAGACACTTAATATAAGGGCAAAACTGTTGCAATGCGTATACTAAATATGGTGTATATCTCTGATGATGAGTTACTCATTTTATTAGGTATTACGTCACTTATATCAAAAATCTCTGTATGAGTCTGTTCAAGAAGCAAAAAAATTATGTGAGCACATATGGGATAAAAGTTCAGAACAAGCTTAATAACAAGTCAAAAAATACAATTTCAAATCAAAACAAAACCAGAATTTAAGCTCAACTTACGTAGATCAACTTGTGGTAGATCTGTACCATCATTCTTTTTATTCCTTATGTTAACAATATGATCTCTTATCTCAGTTCCTTATTAGTAACATACCTATAAGATATTAAAGTTATTATTAGATCTATAAAATAATAAAAGAGAATTGTTCCCTAGCTTTTACGTGTATAGATAATAGAGAAGAAATCAGACAAAAATTAAATGTCAATGGAGTTTTAGAAATAAAGCTGCTTTTAAATTTCAAGAAGCTACTTTACTTTGTACAAATATCTCATACAAAACCTTCAACAGCTTATGCATTTTTCAAATGAGTTCTTTCTTATCTTTTATAATCGCTAAAAAATGTTAAACTCAAAAATGCACGCATCTATACAGAAATCTTTAATAAATACCCACCAAAAAGTTATTAATAGATATAAATAGATTCTACGACCCTAAATACTCTTCTTATTGATCATTTCGATAGTCAATCGAGTATCAAGAAACCCTCTAGGACGGTCGTACCTCCAACATCCTATTAGTCTTTAACAACTTAAATGTTCAAATTGTAGCCGTATAAGACACTATATTAATGACGTCACAAACACAGCGACCTCGTTATTCAAATAACAATTATAATCATTACCACCTGAATATTTAGCAAAGACCAAATTTACAACAGCCATAAGTTAAACTTTCCATCAACAGAGACTCTGTTACCCCAGATTCCAACCACAATGGTAATAACCAAAAAACCTACTTAGAATAGGTTAAAATTAGTATTTCAAAGTTATTTAGAAAGTAACAAGTTAAATTTTAGATAACTTTTTATGGTTTTTCCTAATGCACCAAGAAACACCTTATACTCAAAGCATGTATTTCAGGTTTGAATCAATGGATAACGTATTATGTCTGAAACTATTTTTAATATAATTGCAAGTATTTAATTTTCAATCCGATACCGAATTAGACCCGATGAAAGGTCACGAAGAATGTGACTGCCTTGATATCAAGCAATACAAATTTATTCTTGTCCTTTTTTTAAATACAGTTATTTTTACATCTTTCAGTATCTTTGTTTTATTTTCTTAATCAACAAATACTAAATTTCTCACAAAACTTGATCAAGTCCTTAGAACTGTCTCTGTAAATCTAAACAAGTTCAATATTTTTGAGCAAAACTGAAGAAACCAAAAGTTTTTTATAAAATGTTATAAAAAATATTTGTTCTTCCCTAAAAGTATGTGACATATTAGTTTCAGATTTTATTATTTTATTAATAAAAAAATAAATTTGCCTCATATAACTATTCATACAGGGTGTTTCAGAACTATGGGATCAAACTTCTAGGGGTTGTTCAGTGCAACAGTAGAATCCATTTGAGTATAGGAACCCATGTCTGGAAATGTGTCACTACGCCACTATGGCCCTAAGACGCGTTTAAATTTAGAAAAAATATTATTTACCTAAATAGGATCTGATGCATTTATTTTTACCTTTTGTATATGATACCATCACAACAATTGTTCAAAATGTCTTCCTCCAACCTCAATACACCGATTTAAACGCCTCACATGATTTCGGCGGACTACACTAAAAATTTGATCCTCGTTTTGAATGATTTCAAATGCTGCTGTTATTCGTTCAATTAAGTCTAGCTCTGATTCTACTGAAGTTTCGTAGGCTAAAGACTTTACATGTCCCCACAAGAAAAAATCGAGCGACGTTAAATCGGGTGACCTAGGAGGCCAAGAAACTGCTCCACCTGGCAATCCAACGGTGCCCAAACCGCTGAGCCAAATACTCGCGTACTTGTACAGCAAAGTGAGCCGGCGCTCCATCATGCTGAAACCATATTTGCTATCTAACGTTTAGTGGAACATTTTCAAGGAGTTCTGGGAGAACTTTCTCCAAGAAACGCAGATAAATAGGTCCTGTTAACCGTTCCGGTAGAAGGTATGGCCCAATTAAATAATCATCAACAATGCCTGTCCATACGTTGATAGACCAACGATTCTGATGTTTTCTTGGAAAAATTGCATAAGGATTTTCTTCGTCCCAAACATGGCTATTCCTACTATTAAAAATACCGTCTCTTGTGAAAAAGGCTTCATCGGTCCATAAAACATATCGTAAAAAATTTGGTTGTGCAATGATGTGATCCAGAAGCCATCGAGAAAATTGAACTCTAGGATGATAATCGGCTGCAGTCATACCTTGAACTTTCTGGAAGTGGTAAGGATGGAGTTGTTGCTCGTGTAGAGTTGTGCCCGCCAGACAGAAGCGTTACTCGTATTCATATTCTTAGCGACGTCACGTGTGCTATTTGATGGTTCATCGGCAACTCGCTGAAGCACCTCTTCTTCAGATTCGACCGTCCTTACGGTTCGAGCAACACCAGTATCATGCATCTTGGTCTTAAACATACCTGTCTCAGCGAGCCGCCGATGAACCGCAATAAACTTTTTGTATCCAGGATGCTGTCGTTCGGGATAACGTTCATGATACAACCGCGATGCTGCTCGTGCATTGCAGTTTGTTGCTCCGTATGCCAAATGCATATCCGCTAATTCTTGATTAGTAAAGTTTTCCATTAGCAATAAATGTTTAAAAATTGTAAGCTATAAAATTTTTAAACATGACATTGAGAATTGACATTGATAAGCGTTAATTATAAACAATTGTTGTTATGGTATAGTATCATGTACAAAAGGTAAAAATAAATGCAGCAGATCCTATTTAGGTAATTAATGTTTTTTATAAATTTTAACGCGTCTTAGGGCCGTAGTGGCGTAGTGACGCATTTCCGGACATGGGTTTCTATACTCAAATGGATTCTTCTGTTGCACTGAACAACCCCCAGAAGTTTGATCCCCCAGTTCTGAAACACCCTGTATAATCTTTATGCGAATGTTTCAGTTTTGGTAATATTTAGCACAAAGGACTTTGCGGGCAAGCTACGGAAATATAGTTTATATTTGCACCCGTATTATTCTCAGTAATACATTCTGGAACATATCAGATAATATTAAAGGACAATAATATATTTTTGTTCTTTATTGAATAATAATCAATGTTCAAATCATCCCAAGCAGTTATTTTTTAATTCTTTTCGTAAAGTTCCATTAGAAGTTTGTATATTTTATCGAAAAAAAAAAGATTTGAGTCAGCGTTTGGTGATCTATAAATACTAATAATACTTATACTTAGCCAATGACATATCAGCTCAAAAAAATGCATAGTGCTCCTACAGACTATTTATGGTTTGAGGAAAAACAAGTTTGTCTTGCAAATTACGATCAATATAAATTTATATAAGAAAAACCAATAAAATTAAAATTATCCACGGAGTATGCACCAGGCTCTTTCTCGACAAACCACGATTCATTTAAACGTACAACCCTGGATAATACTTTATTTAAAAATTTAATTAAATAATGTAGTTTATTCCTTCTACTATATGTGTTAAGACTTAAAATAATGTCACATAAATGCGAGGACTCTAGCATACACAAGTTTTTTTTTATTATTTATGGTATCAATTTTAGTTTTTTTCTTTTTTTTTGTAACTTTTTTATAATTTAAGTCAATCTTTTCAGTCAGATTATTTTTTGATGTACCAGAAGTTAGAATATTGTTAAGAGTATTATTAACTACTTTTATTTAAATCTACGCCCATTTTGTCTATAATAACGTATTGTGTAGTTCTTTTTTAATTAATACTAATAAATTCTAATTTAAAAATTTCATCCATTCTTCTCTAAGAGACCAACATACAAAATTAACGAAAAGAACGAAAAACAAATAAAAACACAAAGTCACGGTCTCACAACATGTAATTAAACGGGCTACACGTGTTTCGCTCTAGTTAGAGCATCATCAGACCTTTAAATTGTCGTGTAGCCCGTTTAATTACATGTTGTGAGACCGTGACTTTGTGTTTTTCTAATAAATTCTTTTAAAAAAAATCTTATTTTAACACTCCAGAACCATTAACTTATTTTTTGAACTTTTTATGAATTTATTCTTCATTTATGTCTTGAATATTGGTAAAATTCTTTTTTTCTCTGCTTTAAGATATAAGCCTTTAAGGTAAATTTTTTTTCTCCTTTTTCATTTGCCAATTTTAAAGCACATTTGTCGAAATTTATCGCAATATTTTATGCAAAATAAAAATGATAATGCACTATCTGAAATAAGAATTAATTATTTTTAAAGAATATGCGATAATGCAATGCAAAATAAAAGTTTCTTATTTAATGAAAATTATACGTTTAAGAAAAAGTCAGAAGAAAATACAGACGAAGCAGTAGAAAAAAACTCCTGTCCTTCTGTTACAGATGACTTTGAAAAAAAAGAGAGGTATATAGTACAAAAATAAAATTCATTTACCAAACTAAACAAGGCAATGTATTTACTAGATAACTCAAAAACTGAAATATCAAATAACTACTTTTTGGAGAAAGCCCATAATAGATAATTCCCTTATTTCAGCAAAAAAAAACATAAGGCATACTAAAATAATAGAAGTTATACTTTAAGAATATTTTGATTTCAATTTTTTTTTCAAAAGCCTTCTATAATTAACATCGTGTTCAGCAAATTAGTTAATAGGAAATACCTAATATTACTACCCTATAACCTCAGAATGGTATTTCCACATCTATTTTACAGGAATGTTAAACTTTTAAAACACTTTTAAAGATTTTAAATCCCTATCTTTTCGAGTATTCAATAAAACACTATGCATTAACAATTTGAGATAAACTAATCAACTTAGCACAAGCCTCCATCTTGCAGATACAACAGCTAAAGCCATACTTTTATAAAAGGTAAAAACACAAAATCTACAGCATCACAAATACATTTAATAAAATTACAAAGGTTACATGTTTCGCTCGACTAGAGCATCATCAGACCTAAACAATAATTAAAATGATGTAACCCGAAAAAAGGAAAATTCAACAAAAACTTACCATAATATACACAAAACACCTGACATATAAGTAAACAAAGCTTACAATAAAGTGGCACTATCTATGTACAAAGAACTCAACTAAACAATCAAATCACTTTATACATTTTAGAAATCTAACCATCATTTAAGAGTCTAGAACTATTTAAGGTTATTAAAAACTAGGTGGCCATCAAAATCAAACCTTTCATTAACACACGGCAGATCTGGGCTTTTAAAAGCTTTACTAATTTCCATTGTCTCCAACAAGTCTAGTTTCTTACTTTTGTTGCACTGATGAAGTATTTTTATATTTTGGCTGAGGAAAATTATGTTTGGAGTCAAGGAGGTGATTAGCAAAAGCCGAGCTGGTGACATCGGTATTTTTAAATTTATTATATTGGGCCTTGTGTTCAGTAATCCTAGTAGAAATCTTCCTACCAGACTGGCCGACGTACACTGCAGGGCACTATTTACACCTAATCTCATAAACTCCCGGAGAAGATAGCGGGGGTAATTTATCTTTAGTTTTAATTAGATGTCTTTTTAATGTATTATTGGTTTTAAAAGCTAGGGTTATGTCAAAGGGAGAAAAAAAGCGGGATAATTGTGACGAAATTGGTTTAAAATAAGTAAACGACCTAAAAGTTTTTATATAGTTTGTTTGTTGTCTGATAAAAGCTAAAGCCATAGTTAATACACTATAAGTATTCTATTGATAACTAGACACTACTAAATCTATATGAGAGCCATCCTACAGTATCGCCAATCTTAGAACATTGAATAGACTAGAATAAACATTAGCTGCTTTGGATTGAGCACAACATCTACACAGGGGGCAGATGGGATATTTTGTTGATAAACATGCTTAATATTCCATGTTGCTAGTGATTACTCAATTTTAACAGAAGAAAATAAAGTGATATAATAAATTATTATAATTCGCAGAAATTGAGTTTCATTCTTTATTATAAAGCAAAAAAAAGTGAAAATCGTTTAATAACGAAAACTATTTTGTACTATATTTACACTAAATACTAATAATAATTAATATTTTTAATTTGGCAGCTTTAAATCGCCAAATTTCTACACACAGCGGCAACGCTGTAAATTTTGCTCAGAAATATTCTCGCGATAAAAGTATTTGGTAACTGCGCTTGTTGTTTACTTTTGGATGGTGCGCCTTTCGTACAGTATTAGCACCGGTATGAAGGTTGAATGTAACGGGGCGGAATAGTCTGACAGTCTGACACCCAAGATGGCCGATTGATTTTGATGGACTAATTTTTGACGTACATCAAATATGACAATAGTGACATTTTCACTATCGTATTTGACTATTGTCTTTTTTAGGTTCTCTTTGGGTGGAAAACAAGCGATGGCTCATGATTTTCTTCCAATTTAAAGTTTTTAAGTAATTTTATAGCTTTTTGTAGTTTTTTTTTGAGTCATAGGTTGATAAATTATTTTACAAACGCGCCAACATCGAATCGTCATGCAACTACATAGAGTAGGAGACAGGTAAATTTCAATTATGACATACCTAAGGGTTTGATGTTGAGATGCATCTTGGATGTATTATCATTTTCCAGGGTATAATTATAGATTCAATATCATTTTGGGCATATCTATGTCACTGTTCTCAATTTAATTTTTTTTTTATAATTCAGTTTAAATTCTTGGACCTCCACTGGGAAAATGTCTAGTATTTCCTATTTCTTGTCTTCATCTAGATTAAGATATTCATGCAAATATACTTTATGCACTAGTTTGTATATTAGGGATTTCCTAGATAGTCACAGAAATCATAGATTTTTTAAAATTTCCATTGAATCCATCCTTACAAAAATCTTGGAGGAAGATGTCATGTAAGTCTGACTAAAAATGTTTGTTCAGTTTAAAGAAAATGATGACATCCAGATTGACATATCCTTCTCAAAAACTGATTTCCCTAATCGACTTAATCCACCTTAAGTTATACACATTTTTGGATAACCTTCTATAGAAAAAGTTTTGGTTGGTTTATTAACATTTTTTAAGGACTTCTCTTTTTGTGACCAGCATAAAATTGTAAAACAAATTATTCAAGGTAACACTAGCTTAATAATTTATAAATATTTAAAGGATTGAAATGAAAATCCAACTTCAAAACCACAACAACAATCTTTAAGTGTTGGCCATTCTACAAAACAAAAAAAGTTTCGATAATCTAAAATGTTTTCAAAAAAAACAAAAATCTTGAATATCCTCATTTAATACTCATGATAGACATTCAGAATCAATTTTTTTTTTAACTTTTTAGCTAATAGATAGCGCTAGATATTAGAAAGATAGAGCTAGATATTAGTAGATAATATCTTATTTTTAAAAAGTCAATTCAGCTTTTTGAAAATTTAAATTATTTTAATTATTCCTTAAATATTTTTAAAATACCTCACCTAAATTTCCTGAGACATTTTGATAGTAATTGTTATGCTTTTTAGAGTCCTATTTTACTTACTGGCCGATATTTAAAATCATGTTATTTGCTTAAAGTAAAATTATAGACTAATATAAAACCCTTTAAAGTATTATTTAGATTTTAGAACCTTAACTACTGTGATAGTCAATACTTACTAATAATAAAGACTTACATATTTTGGATCATTAGATGAAATACTTATTGGGATAATTAATTTTAACCCAATTAGGATATAATATTGAATACACAATATACTGCCTTAATCTGTTTTATTATGTTTCATGTTCCATACTTACTGGAGACAACCCTACTGACTTGTGACATCTTTACCCGACTGTGACCCACCCAAAATGAAAAGTTGTATTTTGTTTTTGTTTGCTTATACTAAAAAAAAATTGTACATATGTATTTGTGTTATATCTAGTCATTATTAATTAATTTATTTACAATGAGGTTTATTTCAAGAAACAGGTTCAGTTCTTGTTGTTATTAGAATTTAGATTTTGTTTTCCATATGTGGATATATATAATTGTGTTACAATTTTATAGATGATTAAAAAATAGGTGTTTGTTACATGTTTCTTATAATATTTTTAACTCTTATGAAAAAAATGCAGGTAATTTTTTTCTGAAAATCCAGAAATTATTAGGATTTTCAGTTAAAATATGCTTTATACATGCCACAATTCCATTTTTTACATAAAAGGTCTTATTATTACCATAATTACAGTTTACAGTATTTAATTTAGAATATATTGTAACTATTTTTGTGCTTTTTATAACCCTTTGTTAAATTTATTTTAATTCATCTTAAAATAAAGTATTTAAAAAAGTTTAGCTTTGTTTTATTTTTTAATTTCAAATTTGTTCCCATACCTATTGTGCCAATTTATAATTCTTGGTAAGTATCTATATCCAATCAATATCCAACAACCAAAATCGAGAACGCAGCATATGTCGTTTGCCACCAACATATTTGTAGTCGGCGCCCATTATTATTTAATCAATATAATGCCATCTCTTGACATTACAAAGAAGTTTTATTCATTTTTTGTCTAGATATTAACAATTTATAAGTAAATCAGTTTATAGTGGGTATAAGCCGCGATAAACTAAGTAAATTGATTAGAAGATTAACTTCCAAAGAATTTTAATTAAACTTTTTTCTGTAATATATAATAAATATCTAAAGGGGTTTGAGATGGTGGCAAACCTCTACAAATTTTTTGATTAAAAATTATTGAGTTAGATTTTATAAATGGCTATAACTGCCAAAGGATATGGATAAAAACTTTTCCTTATAACCATTAGGAGTTATATAGGCCTTTAAATTTTTTAACATCTAACAATTCAATAATTTTTTATCCAAAAACTTCTATTTAAAGAGGTTTGCAACCATCTTAAAAGCGTTTAGATATTTATTATAGAAAAAAGATTAATTTAAATCCTTTGGGAGCCTTTTCCATTTCTTTAACATTCGACTTTTTAAGTAGTCATTTTTACAAAAAAGGTTTAGTTTGTAGAGGTTTATAACCACTATAAATCGATTTAGTTATTGATTGTTAATATCTGGACAAAAAAGTATTAAAATTCCTTGGGAATTTCAGCAGATACGGGCATTATATTGATTAAATAACAGCGGGCGCGGACTATAAATAAGTTGCTGGCAAACGAAAACGTGCTGCGTTCTAGATTTTCGTTGCTGGATATCGATCGGGCGCTAGCTTCACAGATATGAAAAAATATCTAGAAAAACAACACAACATGGCAACTTCGGATACATCCATTGTAAACATAGAGGTATTCTACATTACCAAGTTGCTTTTTTTCAATATTTTTTTTTGTCAGGACTTTTTACCTGTTACAAAATATACAGTGGTGGCCAACTAATTAGAAACAATTAAAAAATATACTTTATTCAATGTTTCAGTTCTTTAAAATAAATTAAAACCAACTTGTAAAATTTTGATTGTTCATCACAACAGCAATATATAATTTATTTATAGACATTCCACTAAGAAATTTGAAAGGAATGCAAAATTTTTATAGATAACAAAAGTTAGAAGATAGAAACAAAATTTATAGATAACGCAGTTGGCCATCTACTTAGAAACGACGAAAATAAACGCGCGTATAGTTCATTTCAAACCTTTGTACTGGTAACAATTTGTGTTTTTTGTATCTACAAGCCTTGTCTTTGTGTCTTCCACAGTTTAAAATGGGTAGAAAAAAAAATTGTGCTCCGTCAATGCGTAAAATAATTTTTACGCTAAGGGAAAGAGGTTGGACTTATAGTAAAATAGCTGATCACCTAAAATGTTAAAAAAAATGGTTTTCTATGCACTTAAACACATAAAAGAACATAAAACATACGAAAATATTCCACGCAAGAGAAGATAAAAAAAAACCAGCCAACGAACTGATGAAACTATTGTTCGAATGGCTAAAATGAATCAATTTTTAACCTCCAACCAGATTAAAGAAGAACTGTCTCCAGCTATCGCGATATCATCACGAACTATAAGACGACGACTTAATAAGGCCAACCTATTTGGACGAGTATCCCGCAAGAAACCACTGCTAAAGAAGAAAAATCGCCAGGCTAGATTAAAATTTGCCATAAAGGACCATATTAATTGGACCATAAAAGAGTGGAAAAAAGTATTATGGTCTGATGAGATAACAATAAATCATATTGGTAGTGATGGTAGAATATTTGTGAGAAGATCAAGGGGTGCGGAAAATAATCCGAAGTATACAACCAGCACAGTCAAACATGGAGGTGGAAATATAAAATTAAGGGGATGTTTTTCGTAGCGTGGTGTTGGTCCATTAGTGAAAATTGACGGCTTGATCCAAGAAAATTATAAAGATATTATGGAGAACCACATGTAGCCGTTTGCTGATGAAACTTTGCCGGTGTCTTGGGTTTTGCAACAAGACAATGATCCCAAGCACACGGCTAAGTCTGTAAAAAAATGGTTTGACGATAATGATGTACCATGTTGATGTACTTGATTGGCCCTCATGTAGTCCGGATCTCAATCCCATTGAGAATCTTTGGAGAGACCTGAAAAAACTTTTAGAACATAAAAATATTAAAAACCTTAAAGATCTGGCGGAAGAAGCAGAGCAGGCGTGGAAATCGATACCACTAGCGAGATGTCAACATCTGGTGGAGTCAATGCCCACGAGATGTAGAGCTGTCATTGAAAATAAGGGATTTGCTATAAAATATTGATTTATTTAGTGTTTAGAGTTCTTATTTTGTTTTTTTAAATTGATAATTCTTTAATTTCTAATTAGTTGTCAATATTTGTATAAAAATTAACTTTTTTTTAAAAGTATATATGTAAAGACACTAAATTTATGGTAATATTAAAGGTAAATGTTAGTTACGACAATGGGCGAGAAATTTAAGAATAAACAATTTTATTTAGAAAAGATTTATGATTTTTATTAATTTATTCACACTGTTTCAAATTAGTTGACCACCACTGTATGTAGTGGATTACGAAAATTTTATATTGAATGAAAAATTGTAAAAGTGATTTGACATCATTGTCTGAGAGATGGTGAACGCAAACAACCTTGTCTATGGTTTGCGGCTAAGCTTATTCTAGACATTCAATGTTCTAAGTCGCCAATGTAAATAGTATCCTGCAACTTCAACCCTAGTATCCTCCACTTCAACAAACAACAACAAAATCGTTTAATTGTCCAAAAAAAAAGAATACATTTTATGAAAAAAGAAGGAAGCATGACAAAAAGGATATTTCATCGACTATAAAAAAATCGCTTATGGTGCAGCTTTAAGAATACATTGGAATTACGGAACTGAATTTGCCAACACGTTATTAAAAGATCTTTATCGCTTATTTATCATTAAATTAATATTCTATAATGAACCCCATGAAAAAGGGGGTTCAATCCCTTTTTAAGTACTACGCTATGCGGATTATATATAAATGTATACTAGAAGCAAGCACACTAAAGAACTAAAACAAAAGAGAAAAAAAGCAAAGGAGAGATAAAAATCAATGTATGAAATACGATAATCAAAATATGATTTTTTTAAATTGAATTTTTACTGTTTTGTTTTCCTATCTACTTATCTTACTCTGAATAAATTTTCTTTTTTTCAGATTTTGCGGCCTGTCCATAACGTCTTTAACCAAAACAGTCTTTACCCCTATTAAAATTACAATAGGATTGTTTTAGTCTATTAAGGTCTGTTTTTAATAAAAGAAGCAATATCAAAGAACTTAATCATTCTATGCTATCTATTACATAATTTTAATAAGGTACAGATTCTAAAAATGACTGTTTTTACAATATTTAAGTAAAAGTCCAAACTCATATAAGCCTTATTAACCAAATTTCGGACTAAGTAAAATTAAATACTACATAAAATTAAAAAAAAAATCATTGCCGACACAAAAACTATCCCTTCAGAGAGAAATGTAGTATTATAAACGAAATTGGTACGATTTGGAGAACCATTCCGTGTCACCTAAATACCTCTGATGGGAAATACTTAAATGTATCCAGAAAATCATGTATGACGATTTTCGCAATAGAGTCTCTCATGAAAAATTAAATATCAATAACTAGTTTAAATATTAAGAGCTTTAATATAACATTACAAAAGTTGTAAATACATAAAGAAATATATAACAAAAATGCAACAACTATCAAATATGCTATTGCGAATGTACCTTTAGCGGTCTACTCATCTAAATATTGTTCAATATCTTGTCATAATTAGACTAACAGAATGCCAATTAGACTTTAAAATAGCTTTTTTTTCTAAAATTTTTATAATTGTCAAAACTAAGGGTTGAGTTTAATGATATTAAAATCGAATATCAAAATTCCTAAATGCTAAATTAAGATTAGCATTTATTTTGTAGAGAAAAGACTTATTTTAAGAAAATACTTTCCTAATTAATATATTCTGTGTGTCAAGTTTATAATATCAGATATTAGAAGCGAATTTCATTCCATAATTTCAACAATACTGATATATATTGCACGAGATGATAAATCGATTCTTTAGGTATCTTTCTAAAAATTGGAATACTATATAAGTCTAGGACGAAGTCAGAAAATCTGTCTGGACACACTACCTAATCTGATGGAAAGACATGTTTTTTGTAAGGCACTTTTAAACTCGAATGCCCAACTACTATCACAAATATGCCAAGTTAATATAAAGAGTACAAAAACTAAACCAAGACTTATGGTTTTGGTTTCATTGTCAGAGCCACTACCAAAAACCACTGAATCACTATTAAATCTATAGGAGGAGAGCCAGAATCTCCAATATAAATAGTATCCTGCACTTCAACCCTCGTGTACATCCTTCATTGGTAGCACCAGAGTGCAAGCAATATATATTGTTAGAACCTATCAGAATATGAGACTATATTATAAATATTTATTTACACTGTATATTTATTTACTACAATTTATTTTGATTTAAAAGTCGCGCCAATGTTCGGACTTGAACTTGCCTCCTAGCGGCGAGGAGTTTTTATATATTAGCTAGACCGATTATTCCGAATGATTCGCTAACCTTTCACTTCAACAAACAACAACAAAATCGTTTAATTGTCTAAAACAGAGAATACATTTTATGAAAAAAGAAGGAAACATGACAAAAAGGATAATTCATCGACTATAAAAAATCGCTATACATGCTCCTTACATTAAAGAAGGCATCATTACTTTATGAAAGAATTTAAAGCGATTACAAGAAATATAATGCTTAGTTTAAAAAAAAGTTTGCAATCAAAACATGAGAGGCGTAAGGGTAGCCTGGCGGCGGAAAAAGCGAAGAAAGAAAAAAAAAGATTATTATAATGTAATATGTTATGACGCTGAAGTCAGTATATCGTGTTATTAACATGTACAACTCTAGTAAGGCTGAGAACCTTGTTCTTAAAGTAGCTTTAATCTGAGATACTTTAAGAACCCTCTCCTGCTACGTGTTTTGATCAGTTCCGGCAGTTGGTTCCACAAGTGCGCAGCAATAAAAGAGAATAAGCGTTGAAATGATGCCGTGTGATACTGAGGGATTAAAAATTTGTGATTAAATCTAGTTCTTAGAAATAGTCCATCTTTTCTCAAAGAGAGCGGCTTACATTAAATACTAATGAAATAAACTCTCACAGGTCTCAAATTTATTAAATAAAAGCCAAAGGATTACACGTGTTTCGCCTATACCAGGCATCATTAGATACACTTGTGAATTCACTAATAAAAATAACGAAAAAAAGAAGCAGAGAACAATACTACATGATACAAGTCAAGGGTAGAAATTAAGTTAAAATTGATAAAATCAGACAGAGACTAGTTACTACATATTAAAAATATATCTTATAATGTTTATATTTATAATTATAATAACTAACTACGGTTAATATAATAAAGAAATACTAGTAGGCTATATAAAGAAATACTAGTATTCTTAAAGAAATGCTATCTGGAACTTTACTGTATGTTTAGTGTATCCACTGATTTACTATCAGTCTTTAAAATTTAGGAAACTAAAAATATTATGATATGTGATGAGACACCGATTAGAAATGTAGAGTTGTTAAAAATAAAGTGCACCTTAGAAAACGTTTTTTAACGTTTTTATAAAAACTATATGAGGTAATGTAAAACTGCTTAGTAAACAAAAAAAAAAGAAAAATAAAGCGCTTGAATATTTCGAAGAGTTTCCAACTCTAGTCTAAATCTCTTTCAAGATTACACAATTATTCTCAAAGAAAACTTAGATTGATAACAGCGTAATTTATCTTCATCAATCAGATCTTTGAGCGGCATGTAATAAATAATATTGCAGTGACCCCTTAAATTTAGGAAGAGAATTAAGAACCATCATTCTGGATTGTTTAGATGATTAATACTATAAATAATTATAGCTGCAATTCACATTTAGTAGTAGTCTTAAAAATCTAAAATATAGATAAGATTCTAACTCGCATCGTTGGAGCTTCAGAATTATTTAAACGAACGTTTTTTGTATATGTACATAAAGTGTATGGGTTGGCAATTGTTCAAATTGATCCGAGAAAAACAAAAAGTTAAATTAGAGTGAACCATGTCAGCTCATGATTGGAACCTAACCAATTCAACATTTGTTAGGCTCCAATAGTCCAGATGGCTAGCAAGATCACCAGATCATACTTCACTATATTTTCTTGCAGATATCTTAAAGAAAAAGTCTTACTTAAACCACTCCAATAGAGATGACTACCAGTACACTGATCATACACTGACTAGAAAGAGGTATAGTAAGTCAAAGTACAAAATAACAGAAAAAGTAATGCAAGCTATACGAAGGGTACAAATGTATCGGGATAATGGTAGTGAATATCTTAAAAATTTGTTATGAGTACAATATGTATAATGATTTTGGTATATTTATTATTTTGATTTATTAATGATTTGGTTTATAAAATTTTGATTAAATTAGTATTTATTAAATATAATCTTAATTGAAGAAGCTTAATTTACAATAAATTATCACTTTTAATTTTGTTTTTAATTTTGAATATGTTTTTACATAGATAAGTACACCCGTTTTTGTGAGATAGATAAGACTAGGTATCAGCAGCGCACTAGTTTTTTTTTACTGATCGGTCATCATCCAAAATTGACTAGGTTATTAGATCACTTTTAGCTGTCTTTAGAATAACTTGTTAAATAAATGTCAACTTGTGATAAGTCGCTGAAAGAGAATTTTAATACTCATTGAATGGCGTAAAAAATATAGAGGATTCTATGAAAAACTGAAGAAAGTTGTGTTTAGTTCCGGTTAAACTGAAAATTAAAAAAAAAAATTATATGTAAATTAGGTAGAATCATAGTATATAAAAAAATTGAAAACTAAAAAAAATTGGTGTACGTTACATGATTGCTCCGGTATATGGATACCACCGATTAAGTCGAAATTATTGGTATCTTTATTAATATTTGACGGATTCGTGCAGTACTTATTAACATTTAAATCGAAAAAATGCATCCATTATCACAAAGCTGCTGGTCATACTTCTTATAAAAAGCAACAACACAAAACGCAATGTATTAGGTATTTCGATCGTTTAGTTAATTTCTCATGCATTCCTCTTTATTGTTCTTTACTGTGTTTTGGTGTTTTTAGTGCCTCTTTATTGTAAGCTTTGTTTATACAGCAACTCTTAATTGCCCCCCCCCCTCTTATCTCTTAAAGGTGTTTATAAAAAAAATTACAATTTGGCACACATCATTAGCAACCTAAATACTACTTTATGGTCCCTAGCTTATTTTGCAAAACTTCAAAATGGCGACGGGATACCTAGTGACAAGGAAAGGTGAAAAAAAAAATTGTGAATGGGACACCAGGAAGTGTTGTAAAGGAACTGAGATATAAATAGTAAAAAGTTTTAATCGAATATAGACATTGGCAACATTGCATTTGTAGAAATAATCATGATAAACTTTTTTTGTGAAAATGACAAATGCAAATGTAAACAGCAAAAACATAGATTCGTTTTTTAACATGCCCAATATGTTTAATATTTTGGTTCAGATTCTTAAGCCTTGAAACGATGAAAATCTCAGTAATAAACAATTCTATGCATATGAAATATGTTTTACTTCATATTCATTCAAGCCTAATTCTAACAGGGGCCTTAAAGCTGATGCCATAGCCTTGGTTAATCTTCCAGGCTTAATACAAGTTGGAATAGTCTTTATAACAAGTGACCCCACCAGAGATGTAAGCTTAAGCTTAATTTAATGTTTAATTTACTATTTTTATTAAATTCAATTAAATTTTATTTTAACTATATTTTTAATAATAGTTTTAATTTAATTATAAATTCCTTGGGTTAAACAGAGCTTTTTAATTAATCATTAAGCTTTATCAGAGTAAAAAATATTATTCCTAACTTAGTAATGTGTCTCTCAGACTGACACCACTGTTGTGTGGCCAAATATTTTATATGATATAGGATTTGAAATCAATAAAATATATTTTCCTTATTTTTTTGAGTCCAAGATGTATAGGACATTTCATTTAAAAATGTCTTTTTTCAGATCACGATTATAAATAACTGACCACTTGCGATCACATTGAGCAACAGTTGGGAACAGAATATGCTGATGAATTAAAAGTTAAAAACTACACCTAGGTCTTTAGTAACATCATAGCCGATCGTAAGATGTGCACAAGGGCAAGGGGGGTGTTTTGTTTACACATATTTATCGACTCTCTGTTGTCAAGTTTAGACGCATTTTCAACACATAAAATAATAAAATAATAAACTTTCTAATCTAAAATTACTTCACCCCCTTTCACCCTCTGCCCCCCAGGGTCATCCCCTTAAAAATTTTAAATGGCAAGGGGTATCGAGTAATAGCTTGTTTAAAAGCTCTTTCGAACTCTTTTATTTTGACGTTTGATTTTTTTAAATCGGTCAATTCGTTTTCGAGAAAATTAGAAAAATCTCTGTTTATCTTAATTTGTTCAGAGAGACAAAAACATAAAAATATCAGTTTTTATTTTAATAAGTGTTCAAAATGTTGCCCGTTTTTGGTCAAACAATGATATAGGCGATGTTCAAATTCCTGACGGACATTTTCAAAAACATGTTGTGGGATATCATAGCAGCTGTCGATGATGCGTTGACGAAGTTTATCCAAACTTTCAGGTTGGCGAGTAAACAGAATAAATTTCAAACGATCCCATAGAAAAAAGTCTAATGGCGTTATATCAGAAGATCTAGTAGGCCATTCAATAGGCCCACTTCGACATGTCCATTTATCTGGAAACTAGTCGTCTAGCCATTGCCAAACGGAAAGAACATAGTGAGGAGTAGCGCCGTCTTGCTGGAAATATATTTCAGTCTCATCAAGTATAGGGTTTCCATCATCATCGATTTGGCCCAAACACTTTATTTCCTAAAATGCCTGCTCATACATAAATTTTTTGAGGGTACTGAGTATGCCCTTCTACAAATGCATGAGGATTTTCATTGCTCCAATATTTATAGTTCTGCTTATTAACAAATTCATTTAGATAAAATATGCATTCATCGCTGAAGCAGATATTCTTTACATGAATAGTATTATCATTAATCGCTTCAGTCATTTTTTCACAAAACTCAACTCGCCTATCGAAATCGTCTTCGGTTAACTCTTGCAATATTTTCATTTTGAATGGATGAAATTTATGAAGTTTGGTAACTGTGTGAACAGAGCCTAATGAAATACTAGTGGCAGCAACAATTTTGCGTAATGAAGTATTAGGATTTATTCCAACATTCTTCGAAAAAAGACTTCGAAAGACCTTTTAAACAAGCTATTACTCGATACCCCTTGCCATTTAAAATTTTTAAGGGAATAACCCTGAGGGGCAGAGGGTGAAAGGGGGTGAAGTAATTTTAGGTTAGAAAGTTGTCCCCCTTGACAAACCTTTTGACGTATTTCGGCGTTTTTTTTTTTAAACAGTGGTTTTCGATAAATCCGTGGTGGGAAGTTTTCAAATGAACACCCTGTATGTTATTCTAAGCACAAAAATAATATCTTCAAAGCGAAAAAAAATATTACCATTCTTATTTCTAAAAAAAATTAAATGGCAACACCGCACACAAAAGCTGATGCAGAGCTGAGTTTGCAAAATGTCATCTTTACAAACGGCTTTGTGTTTACATTCGGTTTTGTGAAGTTCTGTGTTTTTGTGAACTCTTAAGGCGGGACTCCACCAAACTGGCCGGCTTTTGCCGAAGGAAAATTAAAAATAAACATCCTTTCGAGGCCGCTAGCATCGGCCGCCGGCAATATTTTGGTAGCGGGCAAATGTCGGTAAATATCAAAGGGATTTAAGCCGGCCACGCGGGCAGCTCTGTCTGACCAGGGCGCGCACATGTGTTTTTATTCAGTTTTGAATATTTGGTCGAACGGTACGTTATTTACAAGTACATTTGTGTTTTGTCTAGGACTTTAAAATGGATACGGATACGGAAAATACTCAAGATGATACTCATATTATTTCCACCGAATGGAGTGACAAAAAAAGTCCTATTATTGATATAATTATTTCGAAATGAAAGCAATTTGTGGAACCCTAGAGAAAATACTTATAAAAATAAAAATAAAAGATCAGATTCATTACTAAACATTTCAAAAGTATTACGTGTTGAAAAAGCTGAGGTAG
This sequence comes from Anthonomus grandis grandis, assembly GCF_022605725.1. Classification (NCBI taxonomy): domain Eukaryota; kingdom Metazoa; phylum Arthropoda; class Insecta; order Coleoptera; family Curculionidae; genus Anthonomus; species Anthonomus grandis. Next base: position 20,835,448 of record NC_065546.1, read on the forward strand.
AAAGAAAAATTAAAAATATAACGAGCCACTTTTATCGAGAAAAAAGAAAGATGGAATAAAAAAATCAGGTTCAGGAGCTGTTGAGAATTATAAAACCAAATGGTTTGCCTATCCGTATTTGGAGTTTTTGAAGGACAAGAATACTTAACACATATTACACGAATGATGATGAATAAAACGAATGAAATTAATACACAGGTAAGTTTAACGAATCTTTTATTGATTTTTTAATGCGGAATACAAAAGATAATTATGCCAACATAAGTACAGGGTAGTCCTATAAGAGGGGACCTTGACTTTATCTGATATTAAGATATAAAAAAAAAGCTATGCGTATCTATCTTGCCAATCCACTTTACCCTCGTTAACGAAATATTCACAAAATTCATCTCTTATTTTTTGTGGTATATTTGCAGATTTTCGGGGAGTTCTAGTAAGCGGCAACAATGTGTCATTGGTTAAACTGTCCATTCTCCACGATCCTGGTAGAATTGTCCCTGTTTCTGTATCTTCTATGTCGTATATGTGCCTGGTGGGTTATAACGAGATCGAGTCTCTGTGTTGCGTCTCATAAAATTATGTAAATACAAGCATGCCAATGTTACTTCAGTAGCAGTGGTTTCTTGAAGTAACATTGGTTTTCTAAATACTCTAAAAACTGAATCCAAAACCCCATATACATTTTCTGACATTCTTCTTCCTCTACTTATTCTGTAATTACATATTCCTTCTTTGGAACCATCTTTATGTGTGCCAGGATATGGTTTAATTATATTTTGGGCCAATGGAAAAGCATCATCTGCAAGTATTACGTAAGGAACAGGTTGTACTCGTCCAGGTAGAGCGCGAGGATCAGGTAAATTTAGCTCGTTGCTTTCTAATTTTTGTTTAAAACTACAATTATTGAAAACTCCCCCGTCAGATATCCTACCTTGGCTTCCGACATTAGCATATATTATGTTATAATTGGCATCGACAATTGATAACAAAACAATACTAAAAAAATATTTGTAGTTTAAAAATCTGTTCCGCTATGTATTGGTGACTGAAGTGCGACGTGCTTGCCATCCATCGCTCCTATGCAATTAGGAACATTCCATTTTATAAAAAATTGATCAGCAACTTTCTGCCAAGCTTCTTTTGTTACTGGTACCTGCAAAAGAAAACTTATATTAATAATAAATAAAACATAATCAAGAATTAACTCAATTTAATTTGGGGTTTTAAAGTAAAAAAAAATAATGATTTTTGTTCCAGAATCAATGTGAAGAAAGTTTGGATGAAGAGTCTTTAACTAGCAATATAAATCTGGTAAGAGATGGCACTAAAACTGAAGAACAAATTATTACTCAAGAAGAAATTTCGAATAATAATCCAAATCAAGAAGTAGAGCAAACATTAAAAAAGAAAACCAATATACCAAAAAAAAATGTACAAAGAGAAAGCAAGAAGAATCAGAGGATATGAATGAAGAAACTTTTAAAATATTTAAAGATACATACGAAAGCCGACAGAACTTTGATGAGTATTCACTGCTAGGCAAAGAAGTCGAATTAAAAATTCGTAAGTTACCTACTCATTATGCGCGATGTCTGGTTGTACATAAAATTCAAACTACACTTTATGAAGCAAGCCTTGGTATGTATAATAATCCACTAACCCCACAGTACCCAACCGCCCCCGTCCAACAGCAGCTATTAGGTTCTGGACAAGCAGTAACATGGATTCCACTAGGACCTTCTTCAAATCAGTCTGACTCGAGCTTCACGTCAGACGGCCTGGCTCAGTACTCTACGGCCTTCACCTACCAGCAGCCATCAGGTTATAGACAAACAGCAACATGGATTTCATCAGGGCCTTCTTCAAGTCAATCTAACTGTAACTTAACGTCCTACGACCAGGGTCAGAAATCATCAGAACATCCTGAAGATACATTATCCCATTTATTGCCACTCTAAGCGTATACCTACATCTTAGAAATATTTAAGGTTTATTTTCTTTTTGATTTTTTGCATTTTGATGTTTTTAGTTAAATGATTTGTTTTATGTGTTAAATAAAATGATATAATAGGTATTTATTTTTCTACAAGCCTTTAATAAAAAAAATAAAAAAAACATACTTACTTTTATTTGTTCCTTGAGAGCTTCTTTTATTGCCTGGCACACCTCAGGTACAATAACTCTAATTAACTGCTTTGATATTTTAAAAGTGTAGCTTAGGCTAACATATGAATCGCCTGTGCCTAGGAATCGCAATGTTACTGCCAATCGATCCTCAACTGGTATAGCATTTCTGTAATTTGTGTTGCGTTAAGCGATTTTTAATCCAATTAAGCAAATTAGTTCCTCAAAATCTGTTGCACTCATTTTAACAACATTTTGAAAAGAGCTTCTGATAGTATGGCCAGGCACTAAACCAAAATCATCACTTCTTAAATCACTTAAAAGTTTATTT